>NW_015115241.1:41135-79520 GCF_001443285.1 Poecilia latipinna | reverse complement strand
GGGCCAATATGCTGAAGTGGCCCTCGGTGAAATTGAGTTTGACACCCCTGCTCTACAGCCTTAGCCACCACACTGCCAAGCTTAAAGCGTTTTTGCACCTAGCCTCATAAATGGTGCACAACAAGGTCATTCAATCATATTTTGAAATGTAAAAACAGCATTTATTGATACTAACTGGGTTACAAAAAATATTTTTATAAGTATCTATGTTTATTCAATTGAATTAGAATTATTTTGCATCACTGAATCAAAAAATGACAAATTTTTCTCAGTCAGGTTTTTATTCTAATTTGATTTAGAGAAATCCGACCTTCTGACTGAAATGATGACATTTGTGACATTATCAATTCATTTCCATTAATATTTGTCATCCAAGAAAGGATTTTAAAAAGAAGTGTTTGAAAACACCGATACTGTTATTGTGACAGGATGACCAATTGATCTCCAATTCATATCTGGTAGAGGTAAATGTTTGGGTTTTGTTTACCTTGTATAGCTTGTCCTTCTTGCAGAGCTCCACACTCTGCCTCCAGCGGTTGTTTCTTTTGTACAGATAAGCAGCGATACGCCTGAACTCGATCAGTTCATGTTTCTCTAACCTCTGAGCCAAGTCGATGGTGTCAAAGTTATCGTAAGCATCGATGGAGGCTCTCAGGCTCTGCAGACAAATCAAATTTAACTCACATTGCAGAGAAAAGCAACCAGAACAAAACCCAGGGTTAAGAACTACGATATTAACAAAGTTTAACTAGTCAATGGAAACGTGAATCATATCAACTTTAGAAATTTAAATAATCACTTTTCAACTGTGAAAGACACTGATTCAGCTTTTGTTTAAATAAACTATTAATATTTAAATAATAGCGAGCTGGCAGCAGAACCAACCAAACCGTCCAACCTGGTAGTCTTCTTCCTCCGTTAGCAAGTTGTTGAGCGCTTCATTGACGGCCTTGTTGTTGTGATTCTGGACCGACCTCAAGTACGGCTTGACCAACTTCAGCTGATTCATCTGGTCAAGCAAAAGCAAAATGCATCATAGCAGTAAAGTGGACAGAGATGAAGGAAGGGATCACGCAGCGTAAAGATTTCCTTCTTCACATGAGGTTACCTTAGAGAAAAAGCTGACGGCTCTGTTGTGATCCAACCGGGGAGACAAAATAGTCAGCAGGTCATTAATGAGCAGAGGTTTGTATTCCAGGTAGAAAGAAAGAGATTTGTAGTATAACTCCACGTTGGCAACCTGAAAGGAACAAGGA
Organism: Poecilia latipinna; assembly: GCF_001443285.1. NCBI lineage: Eukaryota > Metazoa > Chordata > Actinopteri > Cyprinodontiformes > Poeciliidae > Poecilia > Poecilia latipinna. The sequence goes on along the minus strand of NW_015115241.1, from coordinate 78,264 downwards.
ACGAATGTAATATAACATGGAACTGCAAATACAGAAATATAACATAAATGTAAATTATACAACAGCAGAAGCTGAAAAAAAAAAGTTCAAGTCAAATCCGACTGACGATATGAAGTTAAGAGAGTTTGGGGTAAAGACTGAAGAAAATAGAAACAAAACTAAAAAGGTTTCAATAAAGTAGAAGATCTAGTTAGTAATTATTATTCTCTTAGGACAATATTATTTGACAGTCACTTTATGTAATGTTATCTATGTCTGTAGACGATTTAAATATGTATATATGTTTAACAAGACATTCCTAATGTCTTGTTAGAAATGTGGCAGCAGTAGAAGCCTGGTTGTAAAAATTGTAGAAATAAATAGTTGAGTTAAAATGACGCGTTTACCTTGGCAATTATGTCTTTGAACAGGCCTTCTTTCCATGCATCTGTTGCATGGTTCATCATAGTGATGACAGCGTTGTCGTACTCCTCGTATTTATCGTAAAGGAAAACCAGCTCTGCCCATAAATGAGATTGTTCAGCTGCACGAAGAACCTGAAACCAAAAGAATATGGCATTTGTGACATTTAAAGTTTACCTTCTGGAAGACAAATTAGCATCGCATACTTGCAAGAATGATTGGAAAAACTGCTTTTTGGCAGTTGTTTCTATTTATAAACAATCCTATGTTAAAATAATCTTTAAAAAACTTTTGATTAAAATATTAATATGATGAAATATATCAGAACAAATTTAGTAAACCACAAAAAGGAGACCAAGGAACACCAATTATTCAGATGGTGTTAATTAAAGTCTGTTTTGCAGAGAGAGAACATTCATAAATCTGATATTTCCACACAGAAAAAGCATGAAACAAACACACCCACGCACACACCAAGACAGGGAGAAAACCGACCTTTGGGATGTTGACTCGTGACCAGAAGAGCTCCAGATGTTCCCTCATTTTCTGAGGTTTGAATTTGGAGTAGAGGATGGCGAGCTCCGTGAACATCCCCATGTGGGCGCGCTCCAGGCCCAGCGCGGCCTCCAGCAGAGCGATGAGGTCCTCAAAGTACCCGCGGTCCTGGTAGTAGCTGATCAGGTCCTCCAGCTCGTCGGCGTGGATCACAATGTGAAGGCCGCAGATCTGCGCCAACCGGAACTCCTCGCCGTCGACGCACGCAAAGCAAACCTGTCGAGTTCAGAGAAAGTAAATGCCAAGATTTTATTAAGGAAGAAAAAAACCTAAATGTGCCTTTTATTTTGTGTCTGTAGAGCTTTCCATAATTGTGTTCTGTTTTGTTCTTGCTAAGCAAATTGCACTAACAAAGGAGACAGAACATAATCAGAACAGGCAGCAAACTGAACGAAAACTTATTTGTCAACACAACAAAATAACAGAATTACCAACAAACTTCTTTTGTTGGTAATTCTATTTATCTATTTGAAAGGTTATTCTGCATTCAACAATTAAACTATGAATACCCATGCATGTATACTTTCGGAACAGGTGTGCAAACTGGACACTTTGTTTCATCTTTAGTTGAGGTTTAATATGTAGACCCGAAGCATGCTCAGTTCCAGAATATTTAGCAAAACATAAAACCTAAATTTTAATTTAAGAGATAAAGAAATGTAAAATCAAACACATCTGCTGCATCATGGTTTATGAAGCCAAAGGAGAAAATTAACGTTAATACTTCTGCTCCAAAGAATAGGACAACATCGATATAGTTTGGCTTTAAAGGTGTTATTTTTTTCAATCCCACAGTTCCGTTTTATTTTTCCCTTCTTGCCTTTGTATATTTCTTAATTTCATGTTTTGCAAAGTGAAACGAAGATATTTGTGCGTCTTTTACCTCCTTCCACGTCCGAGTGCTGTTTGCTTTCCTGGCGCTGTCCACGGCCGCCTGGTACTCCCCAAGGTGGACTAATGTAGACGCAAGTCGGGCAAAGTTGGACACGTTGTTGAACAAAAGTTTGGCCGCTTCGTACATTCCCTCCTCGTAACATCTGTCTCCCACCTGAAAATGAATGATCAGATTTACAGCAAGAATTTTTCACATTTTGGTGGAAAAAGTAACCCTGTTAAAGGGGACCCATTATGCAAAATTCACATTTTGTATATTTTTTGTATTTTTGTATATTTGTATATCTGTTTGCAGTCATTTTCATGTGCATGTGTAAGCATTGAGTTAAGGAGTGTGACCAACAGCAGCTTAGTGAGATTTAAAGTGACAAGAAGCCTTAATACAGGTAATTCTGAAAGGAGCTCTGGCAGACAGAAATAACCAAACTATAAATGTACTTTATAAATTATAAAATCTTAGATAAACTCATTATCTAAGAATGAGTTTGTACCAAAAATGTATCAAACATGTTTTGTGTAGTCCATAAACCTATCCTAACTTGTTCAAGAAAGCATTACAGACCTTTACAGCAGTCCTTAATAACCGTTCTGAAACCTAGGCTCTTACTTTAAGTTAACCCAAAACATTTAAGGTTTAAAAACTATCTAAAGCCTTTACATGTGAAATTATTGTTGTTTTTACCTGCTGAATGTGAGCATTATTGGGCCCACTGACAAATTCTTCCAGCTCAGCCAGGCGGTTTGTTTTAGCCAGAGCAAAAATCAGCTCCGTCTCTACATACGACTCTCTGGCCTTCTTACGAGCCATCTGCAGGAACTTCACCAAATCCTCCCAGTTGTCTGCAGCAAAGACACACACCAAGAAACTCACATGAAACACACCAATGCAGCCAAGATATCTTACAACAGAGACGCTTACCGTTCTTGCTGGCTGCATTGACCACCTCCATGTACGCTGATGGATCCACGGCTTTGATGTAGGAGTCGATGGCCTCCTTGACCAGGTCCCTGTGCAGCTGAGCTCTGGCTAACTGACTCCACACTGCAGGCTCGTTACAGCGCTCTGCAAACTCATAGGCCCGGTCCAAGTTCCCTATGTGCTCAATCAAAACCTACAAAAATCAAAAAAGGCAAGAATTGGGGGGAAACTTAGCAGTAGAAATGCATCAATAGATTGCATTTCTTCAATCTAAAAAATAACACTCTTCAGAGAGGAAGTTGTTACTAGAAGAAGGCTTAAATTACTAATACTAGTTATTCTCAGTATTAGTGAGGTGGCTTAAATATTAAGCCAAAGGAAGAACAGAGATGTATGAAGATATTTATAAGGACAATTTTATTTTCTAAACTATGTGAAGACATTTGAGAACGCAGAGAGAGCAAAGCTTAAAATAGATAACAGGAAGGCTGAAAGGAAAACAGCAAAATGCTCTGTTTCTATCCTGTCAATCTAAGAGTTAGGAAAGGATAAACACAGACACTGGTTAGGCGCAGTAATGGCTGATATAAGATCCTACAGAGAGGTTAACCGTGGTGCTGTAAAGGTTTTGTCTTTTTTTCACTTCTGCTCTGAATAAAGTCCTACTTATGGCATAAAATCTAAACGTATTAAAAGTGATTCCTTTTTTCTTCTTGTAACTGTTAATTACTAGAAATTAAGTCAAATCTTTGCAAAAACCAGAGATTTGCCTCAAACCTGGGAGTCCTGGCCAACAACATCAAACGAACTTTTGGCTTATTACGAATTTGCTGCTCCAAATAAACCAATACTCTTTCTGCAATCATGACTATCAATCTATAATTTTATTTTTACCTGAATGGCTGAGGTGTTGACATCAAACTTCTTGAAAATGGCAAACCCCTCTTCAAAGAGCTCATTGCTGATAGCAATGTTGGCGATGTCAGGAGCGTCATAGTTATCTAGCCTGTTGATGTACTCCATCACACGAGTGCGGTCGGCCTTGATGGCCGTTAAAATCAGCAGATTCTGGAGGTTTCTGGAGAAAAAATGGAAAAAGTTTAAAAAATAAAACCTGCACTGCAGATTTACAAAGAAGATGTGCCCAAAGTACCTGTGTTCACTGAAGACAGAGTTATCGAGAACGATCTTCTCCAGCAACTCAATCAGCTCGTTTGGTAGGTCTGCAGTCATAAAGGCCTTGACTGTGACCGACACCTCCTCTGGGTCCTGGGTCTCCGACAGAGCCGTCTGCACCACCTGAGAGTGGAAATAGTGTAAAAATATTAATTAAAAAATGAAGAAATTTCTGGTCACAGCCAGACTGAAGTGGAATGAAGCCAACCTGATCGATGAGTTGTCTTCTGAACGGGTTGTCTTCCTCCAACACTTTGGCCCAGAGCTCCGGATCTTTTCGTCGTACAAGATACCGAGCTTCACTCTTAAATAATGAATTTTCATTGCAAACCTGAGAGATTAAAAAAAAATAAAAAATAGACATAGCAGGAAGTTAAACATGTCTGTGCATTCAAAATCTTCTGCGGTCAGTGTGATGGGATCTACACACTTTGATGAGGTCCAGGTCGCACTGGCCCCTCTCATACGCCACGCAGGCCAGGTGGGGGTCTCTCTTCTCGCAGTAGCGGCCGACCACGGCGCTGTCGTAGAACGGGTTCTCCTTCAGGAAGCGCTCCGGCGTGTTGTTGCTGTCAATGTAGATCTTGGCCAGTGCATTGTGGGTAGCTGGTTCCTCACATCCCTCGTGAATACGCGACTCCAGCCATGGCAACAGAAGCTTCAACCTGAAAAGGTACCAAAAAAAACTGACTTATGTAAAATATCTTCTCTTACTGTAACAGAAAAATTCAAAAGCTTGACAAAAAAAGGCATTTTTTTAATAAATTTCATATACATGGAAGAAGGAAGGTAGAAACAAAGGAATGAATTATGGAAAGAAGGAAGGAAGAAATGAATGAACAAACAAAGGAAGCAGTGAAAAAAGAAGGAATGAACAAATTATGGAAAGAAAGAAGGAACAATTGAAGGAAGGAAGAAACAAATAAAGAAAGGAAATAACAAATAAACAATCAAATTATGGAAAGAAAGGAATGAACAACGGAAGGGAGGAAGAAATTAATGTACAAACAAATTACGGAAAGAAGGAAGAAAAGAAGGAACGAATCAGTGAACTACAGAAAATCTATGGAAAGCAAAAATGAAGGAAAAGGGTTTAAATCAAGTCAGGAAACAAGAATGGGGGAAAAAAACAATGGCAGGAAGTTAAGAAGACAGGAAGAAACTGGGAAAAAGAAAGGATGGAACAAAGAGAGGAAACTGGTTTTTGCAATGACAATAACTCATGGATCCAAGCCTAATCTGGGCTCACCTGTTCCTCTTTTCCACCTCGTCCACCAGCTCATCGGTGGAAAACTGTCCTCTGACCACCATGATCAGGTTCTTGATGACATCCTCTGAACAGTCCACATCCAACAACCCACCGATCACCACGGGTAACCGACTGGGATTCACCTGAGAATGCAACGAGCAAATCCAAAATAAACCAGCAACATTTACAGAAAATGATTAGTTAGGAAGCCATGGTGGAAGAAATCCCAGCTTTGGTATTGATCTTACTTTCTGAACATAGATTTCGATGTATTTCTGCAGATTGTTGCGGTACAGGTAGAGCACCAGATCATGGACGAAGTCAAAGCGATCGCACACGATGATGAGGGGAAGCTGGTCTGTTAACTTCGCCTCCTGTAAACAGCGGCAAAATGAGAATAATATTCAATTATCTCTGCAGAAGAAATTACACTTAATGAAGAAGTGGTTTTACCTTTAGGAAGTTTTTAACCCTCTCTGGGTCGTAGCAGTTGCTCTCTCTACATATTCTCTCCACTTCTTTGATCTGACCTGTCTTACAAGCAGCCTGGATGTATTTAAAGTGAACGTCGGGTTCCTGGCTGAAATTCACGATGGAGCCAAGGAAGTAAAACAGACCTTAAAAGAAAAGACAGGAACATTTTTAAATCAAGTAAGAAAATAATTGTCATTTAAAGGTGACCTATTATGTTTCCTTGAACAGATTAAGGTAGGTCTATGGGCTAAATGAAATATGTTTGTTACATTTTTGTACAAAGTAAAATTAACTTATAGCACAGTGAACTAATATCTTAAATAATATTTCAGTTCACTCTATTTTGAGTGGCTGTCAGAATGAGCCGTTTTAGGGCTTCTTGTCACTTTAAATCCAAATAAGCTGCTGCTGGTCACACCCCTAAACTCAACATTCACGCTGCAAACAGACGCACAATGACACAACCAAACATCTTTGAAAAGCAGAAGTTCATACAACGGTAAAATCCAGCTGACCAAACGTCCTGGGGCTCAGCTCAAGTTGCTAGGTAACGGGCTGGGCTTTGCTGGGGTTGCTAGGTAACGGGGCAGTGCCTTCTGATTTGTTACATTCAAACAGACACCAAAAAACGACTGGGTGTTATGTTTGTTTTTTCTAAGAGCTTGGGCTGATTTTTGAAGCAGTTGAAACCCAAATCGAAGTGCAAAACCGTTAAAAATGAATTTTGCATCATAGGCCGCCTTTAACAAGTTTTTATCATTTTTAAATGAATTAAGAGAAAATGCCTACCTTCATAACTCTTGAAGGACTCGAAGAGCTCCACTAGCGCCTGAGTTCCCAGCTGCTCATGATACTTTGATGCTACCTGCACACACAGCTGCAGGTTCTGCCTGATGTTGGCCGACAACATGGCCCTCAAACACTCCAAAGAGTCGTCGACTGACAAGGAGCCGAAAAAGTTCACCAGCCACTAAACGGTAGAAAAATGAAAAAGCAAAGAAACCTAAATGCAGAGGAAGAGATTAAAGGCATTCTTATGAAACCAAATGTCTCCCAACGGCGCTGTGTTCACAGGACTGGCTGCTCTGCTGTAGGCGTACCTCAGGGTTGAGCAGATGTGTGTGCACCACGGCTCGTTTGATGTCGTACAGGTCGGTGTAGTGTTCGAGTGCTCTCTGCAGCAGCCCTGCCTTCTCACACAGCTGAGCGACGTGGGCCCGGTCATAGTGTGTGAACATCTGGTTCCCCAGGATGGCATCTGCTACCTGAAAATGTTCATTACACACATCAACACACATCATATTAAGAGCGACTTTTCACATCAAAGTGAGAATCTACAGCAGTGGATGAGTGAGTTCATTACAGGGTCAAAACTTTCTACTTTATTACTCTCCTGTTTAACCCTTTACATTTTCCACAACTTCTATGTTTATACAGATCCTGGGTATTAAAGTGGCGTTATTATGCATTTTTCAGGCACATATTGCCATTTTATACCACAATCAAGTAACTATGTTACCTTCAGTTCTTATAAAAATGCTGTATATATCAAACATAAATTAAAAGAAATTTGACTTTGCAATATAACACCTTGAAATTGGGCCTCTGTCTCTTTAAGAAGCTCCTGCTCTTTCCAACACTTCAGCAAGTCATCACAACGTTTCTCCATGATGCTGTTTACAACCGTTCTTACCAGCGTTGGGCTGAGAAGTAGCATCTAAGATATAAAGCTCAAAAAATTTGATTTTACATAACCCTCCCCCCCCCCCCTTTAAAAAGTGTTTAATTATAAAAAGGAAGAAAAACCATATGACTTTCAAAATGAGATTGTTCTTCCAACAGGAAAACAACCCTAAACTCACCACCACATGCAGATCAAAGCATCCAGATTTTTATTGGTAAAAACCACTGAGGATCCATTTATGCTTTTCCTTATAGTTTAGTTATGTGCAGTCATTTTTGGTTTGTTTATTATGTGAAATCCTAATGAAATGTGTGGTCGTTTGTAGTTGTAAGGTAGAGTTTACATTAGGAGTGAATAAGTTTGGAAGAAACTATAAAATACTTTGGTTTAGGGAAAGTTAAGACAGCAATTATGACTAAAACCCAACTCTAGTTTTACTCTGCCACTGTTTTTTATCTCTTATTCACCAATTCACCAATAATGTATACAATAAACATTATAAAGTGACAAAAAGCAAGAAGGGATATTAATCTATAAAATAATTAACCAGATAATAGAACGAGTAATAAAAATAAAATAGCCAAACAAACAGCAAAACAAGAAAACAAATATGGAGGAACACATTCAAAACAATAATGAAACAGAACATAATCAATTGGTGTCAACAAAAATGAAACTGATTGATATGTGGATTAGGATATCCTTTTTTTTTTAAATCATGGCAGTTATTTTCTAATTTGAATTATTTTTCTCTTCTCTAATTGATCAACAGGCGTCGCAGACATTTTTGGAAAGAAGTGGCCACTGAACTACATGTTCCTGGCTGCATGTCTCTGTTTATGCAATATGCTCCACATCCGCACAGTTGACATTCTTACTCGTTGTGGATACAACATCAATGGTGGCTAACGACTAGATGTAGCCATCAATTTCTCCAGTTAGGAAAAAGGAGCTGGTAAAACGGCTCACCTGGGGAGCGTGTATCAGGTTCATCTCAAGCAGACGTGTCTGTAAGTGTCCTTCAGCTGGACGGTTGTTCTTCAGAGCATCCAGCAGGAAGGAAGTACACTGCTGAATCAGGCTGCCCTCCATGAAAACATCAACAATCTACCAAAAAAAAAAAAAACAGCATGCACAAAAGTTAGGAATATTAAAGACTTTAAATTGTGCTGCAAAGCATCATTTCAGCTAATGTAAAAGTCACAGGTTATTAAACACCAGCCAGATGTTTCTGCTCCTTCAATTTTCTGCTTAACTTGTAATTCAAAGCAAGAGAAAGGATGTGGCTTTAAAGGAAGGAGGGAGTCACTGACTCAGTGGATTCTTGGCGTTGCTAGAACATCTGGAACAACACAGACACAGACCGACTCCCATCCAAGACACCTTTCCAGTTGATGTGTGCCATCGAATCAGATACGTCATTTTCTTTTAAACTTTGCAATATAGTTTTTATGCCACATTCTTCTACACTTTAATCATCATAGCTGACGGTCCAAAGAGTAAATACTGTGAATTTACTGCAGATGGAGTTAGACCAGAAGGAAACAAGGACAGAAATAAAACATGAAAAGAACCAAGATAAAAAAGAAAAAGAAATTTAGAAAGAAAGAAGAGGAGAAACATGGAAAGAAACCTAAAAAGAGACAAGGAGAACATAAAGGGTGGAGAAGAAGAAGGAAACAGATGAAGGATGGGAAAGACAGAAGAAGTAGACAAGGAAAGATGGACAGAGGGATAATTCAACGTTTTGACAATGACGTAAGAAAAACAGACATTTTTACTTTTCTTTAATTTGTCCCATTTTCATACTAATCTGAACCTGGAAAATACTCAAAAAAACAAATAATAAATCACACTATCAAGGACTGCATCTGATGCTGCTCATATTACCTGGTTGATGTTGGCCAGCGGCTCCTCGTCTTGGACAAGCATTTGGGCAAACTGCAGTCCTTGGTCTGGGTTGACTCGCATTACGTTCCTCAGCAAAAACACCCAGTCTGGGGTGTAGCCCACCTACAGAGGCACAGGAACAATGATGTATGTGAATCTGTTCGCACCTTTTTAAATACATTCATATTGAAGGTGGACAAAACCAAAGATGATGATAATATATTATGAGAAAGTAAAGTGGAGATCTGGTTACCTTTTTGGCATACAGCACTATCTTCTGGAACTGTCCTGTTTCTGCAAAGCACTGAATGACTTTGTTGGGGACATTTGCTCTGAGATAAACACTAAGAGCTAGCGTTGGGTCCGAGGCCTTTACCAGATCGCCCAGTTCCTCTGAACACTCCAGCTGCAGAGCACACAGTCGCATTTACTAATTATGACAGTCGCATAACAGAGGAGCAGAAAACTTTCACCAGCTCCTACCTTGTCCTCCTTCAGCCATTTCTCCAGGAGCTGCTTGCGGCCCTGCTGCAGGACGGGCCTGCACAGCTCCAGAGACTCAAACTTGTTGAGCTGGCCCTGGTCCAAAAGAATCCCGAAGTACTGGAGCAGCGGTGAGGCCTGACCCGGCTGGGCTGGGACACTCTGGAACTTGCGAATGGTTTCTGCCGTTCGGAGGATACCCTGCAGGTCAGAACACATCAAACAATGGAGGAATTACTGGAGGAGGGAAAACTGAAAATTTCTACTGAATCTTTAGACAAATTTCATGGTGGTTCAGTAAAACTCACAAGAAAACTATTTTATTCTTTGAAACTCTGAATCATTGTAGATATGACAGTCTGCTAATCAAATTAACTAATTTATTCATATTGTGTTCTTTAAGGTAAAATGAACTCAAGATTTAAGACCTTTTAAAGGCCATCATGAATGGAATTCAAGAAAAATAATACATAGAATATACGAGAATAAATAGACAAAATTTAAGACCTGTGATTAATGTATTTAAAGTAAACGTATTTTTTTATTAATTTAAGACATTTTAATGCCTTAATTTTAGATAGATGAAGAATCTATTCATTACCGAAATGCACCTGGTAAGAGAAGAAAATGCAAGCGCTACACTTAACTGCAGAGTCTGACGTACCTTGGGTGCAGATGCAGCAACCTTTGCAGCCTCTGAGTAACTTCCCTGGGCAAACAGAGTATTAAACTTTCTGGCAAAAAGCTCCTCAGCCCCAACAAGATTAGACCTCACGGCCATCCTCAGGGCCAGATCAGGGTTCTGCAGAACGTTTGTGGCATAGTTGACGATGTTTTCTTCTTCAACACACACTGACAAGACCTGTGACGTGTAGTAAAGGCAGTTGCAGTATGTCAATAAAACTCAATAAATTAGAAACAGAAAAAAAATTAGAAGGTAAATCTTTCAATGTACATTTAAGCCAAATTCACATTTTGCACGTTTCTGGACTTCAATTTGGATCTCTACTATCAAGCCCAACAACAACAACAACAAAAAACATTCAGCCAATTTTTGGCAATAAGTTTATGTTTTCTGGTGTCTGGAAAAAGAGCCGTTTCAAAAACCCACAGAATGTAACATTACAAATTAGGGGGTACTGGCCCTCACCTAACAACTTCCGCAAAGCACAACCAGTTACCTAGCAACCAAACTGAAGCTAAGCCCATTACTTAGCAACCAAAAGAACTCCAGCAGGTTTGATCAGCTGGTTTTAATGTATGTGTTATACAATGGCTGCTGGAAATGACAAGTGTTTTGTTGTGCAGTAGGCTCTACTAATGCTTTTAAAAGATGTATGGATGTAAAACTGTGCATCTGTTTTCAGACATTTTCATGTGTGAGTGTAAACATTGAGTTGGGGGGCGTGGCCACCAGCTGTTTATTTGGATTTAAAGTGAAACAGCTCTTTTTGAAAGGAGCTCAAAATAGGCAGAACTGAGCAAACTAAAATCTGACTAACAATGATTTTGTGCCTAAAATGTAATAAACATGCTTTGCATAGACCACAGACCCTAAGCTGCTCAAAGAGGCATAACAGGTCACCTTTAAGATACATTTTAGAGCCAGACAACATAAATCTTGAAAAAGCTATAAAAATAATATAAACCCTTTGATGATTTTTTTTTTTTAGCAAAATAAGTAAAACTGATACTTCCTAAGTAACAGAAGCTTTGTATTAAGACTCTTCAGTTTTTTTCCTCACCTGTCCCTTCTTATTAACGCCGATGATCCCTGAGGTGGCCTCATGAGGGGCCGTAACAAAGATAGTCTCTGCACTGATGCGGTTCATGTATATACACACTCCAGATTCCAGGTCGTACAGGTGAATGTAACCATATTTTGTGATCAAATATATCACACCATGCTTGTTCCCAATCTACAACAAAAGAGTAAAAAGAGATTTTAAGAATTCACCAGTCACCTAAAACTCTCAGGAGTTGAATAAGTAGCTGCCGTTCACTTACCTGCATAGCTACAGGGAAGTCTGTCTGGGCCTCTGGAGGGAAAAACACATCCACTGCTTTCTTAGCAAATGGCTGGTTTCCTGCAGCGGGCTGACCAACTTCAATGATATGCAACTTTGAGGAGAAAGTCATCATGCATAAATAAAATAAGCACAGCAAGTAGGACGTAAAAGAAACTCGTTAATAAACCTTCACCTTTCCTCCCGCCTGTGAGCGCACAGCAAAGCAGAACAACGTGGAAGGTTTGGCATTTCCTTCCACTTTGAACTCCCCGAAGGCAGCGGCGTGGCCCTCAATGGGCTGGGAGACTTTCCTGTCAACCGAGTACAGCTGCATCGCCCCCACTACGCGATTTTGCTGCAAAGAAAAACAAAACTGAACCTCAGACTCATGGGACTGTCAAAACTTCAAGCCGTTGAGTTGTGATGCAACACAGTGTAACAAAAGTTCAAATTCGCTGTTCGACTGTTGAGGGTTTAAGATAAGACATTATAATTGGGAACAGTGATTACTTAAACAAACAATGAGGAGCCACGAGTCAGTGCTGTGGGATGGAAACCGACACAATGTTTCCAGCAGGAGGTTTGTTTATGAGAAAACACCAGAAAAGTGTTTTTTTCCAGTGTGACTAAACTGTTTTCCAGTCTTTTCCTCCCTCGGTTTAATTTCTCTTCATTAGGGCATTCTGAGAAGCTTTTATGTGCGCAGCTTAGGTGGAAGCAGAGCTTCCTGTTCAATAACAGTGAAACCCCTCAGGTGTCTTTCATTAACTCTAGCTGACAAACCATCGGACTGTTCAGGGAGAAAAATGCTTCTGCAGGGATTGAGAAGTTATCCCAACTCCTTCTGTTATCCAGTAAATATCTAAGGAAATACTTTACTTCCCTCGACTAAAAACTAATCATCTACTTAATGTTATCTTCAATTTTATTAGGAAAGTGTAATTGGAGGGCATACTTTGGGCAGTTTTGGCCTATTCAAGGATGAAAACGGGAACCATTTCCCAACTGAGGTGTAAATTTTACTCAAATCCTCAAGCTATTAAATTTGATCCTGGACAATCTAATCATATCTGAACAGATCAAATTTTGAATGTTCAACCCAAAAAAAGTTTTGTTGTCTGAACTCAGTCTGAGGGAAAACCTGAATCCTCTGGAGCAGCAGAGTCTTAACTTGCTGCAGTGAACATATGTAGATAATATACAGATCTGAAAAGAAATAAAGAGCCCACTCTTTAATAATAATGCACTGCACTGACCCCCATTGAAAACCTCCTGATTATTCCACCAAATATTGATTTCTGAACTCTTCATGAGTTAAAACATTAGTATTGTTTTTTTCAAAATTAAGATAAACTTGTTTTCTTTGCATTATCTGAGGTCTGAAAGCGCTCCAATTTCTTCATTATTTTAACAGTTTCCCATTTCATCCAAACAAATATTAATTTTTTTGTTTGGAATTTCAGAAACATGTCAGTAATTCTTAGAATAAAACAACAATGTTCACTTTACTCAAACATATACCTATAAAAAGTAAATAAGAGACATTTAAAGTGGTCTCTTATTTTTCAAGGAACTGTATATTATTTTGCAAAGCACATCAAGACTTATTTGTGCCATTAATGCTACACCCAGTTACATTTATCAACTCCATAACGATCTTTGTTCAACAGCAGCAACTAATATGAAAATGAATGACTGCTCATGGCAGTAAAGTTTTAAAAAATATACAGTTTGAATGCTGTTTAATATGTTATATATTATACACCATTCCTAAATAGAAATACAATATTAAATAAATTTTAACTGATAAAGATAACCTGAGTAATATTGTTCACTGTTCTATTAGCCATTTATCTTTAACAGTTTTTTCTACTTTTACCATTTATGCACAATGATTCACCTCAACTAAAATTTCTCAAAAAAATGAGGAAAAACGTGAATAGAAGTTTCAACATATCAACAGAATGAAAGTATATGAAACTGATTAAATAATCTAAGACATGGCTTTTTATGCAACTCACACCTGATGTAGATGCTTTCTCCAGAAAAATTTCCATGTGCATCACTGTAAAATCTAATAAAACTTGAGAATCTGATGCTCTGCCTCCTCATTAAAACTCTAAAATAAGGAGAAAACGGCAGAACCGTCTCCTCCAAGTGTTAACACCCAAAAAGCATCCTAGGAGCAGCGTGTTAAAGCTTTGTCTGTAGGAGACGCAGAAATATGTGAAAGTTTTTTCACTCTGATTTTTTTTCCGAAAGGGCTGCGGACCAGAGACGTAAAAGGTAATTACAACTTGAGGGGAGACGTGCTGAGGGGTGTGAACTCGTACCTGTGCAGAAATCCCGATCAGCAGTAACCACTTCTGTTGCTCGTCGGTTCTGTAGTTGATGATCTGACATCCCGCCAGGCTGGCGTGCCGATCGAACACTTTGGTGGGTTGGGAATCCCCCTCCATGCTCCAGTGGTAGACCGCCGTGTCCGTCACCAAGGCGACGGTGTTCACAGATATCCACTTCCAGAACATGACCTCCTCCGTGGTGGTGTGAGCCTTCATCTTACTCTTCATCTCGATGTTGAAAATCTGCAGGGTTTTGGCAGCTGTGAGGATGCATGGAAACGCAGAAATCAGACAAATTTAAGACGTAATGATGGTTTTTTTTTCGTTTGTAGATTATTTCTCTATATTAATGCTCATTGACATGTTCGCCTGTCATAAGGTGAACATTTTAAGGCAGACATTTTCTAGCATAAAGAAAAAAAACTAAATCTAAACTTGAATTTGAGTACATTTATTCAGTCAGAGATAATCCTGTTTAAAAATTGTTTCTAATACCTGATTTTTAAACAGCAGTCACTACCAGCTAAATGCAACCAAAGCAGTTAATGAATGTATACTTTACTTTTTTTTTTTTTCTTAAGAGTCCCTGGGAACTTTTAGCCATCCACAATAAAATATGACGTAACACAGAGACCCATTACCTTTAGCCTTCAAAAAGCAGGCTAGATGAGGAACCATATTTATGGACTATCAGGTGTGAAAATAAGCGTATTTTTACATTTGAAAAACCTGTTCCCCTCCTCACCTGTGGCGGCGCTGCACCAAGAACCAATGAAGGAAACAACATGAAAACCCATGAAGACATGATCGCACAAAACTAACAATCTTGTTTTAATTCCTTACTTTTGAAAATGGTTTAGAGTTGAACGGAACAACAAAATATTTATCGCACAAAAAAACTGTAGAAAGTAATAGTTTGTGCACACATCTATTCTGTTCAGGACCTTTTTTCACACAAATCTCAGTTGGATTAATGACTGTCGGTGTTGTGACTGACACTGAAGAGCATAAGACAGGTGCCAGGACTTGGAGGGACTTGTGAAGATTGTGCAAAGTGAAATGATCAAACATCTCTCTACACCAATCAACTTTATGAAATGTAATATAATTGAGTTCTGCCACACCATCAGGATTTTATATGCTCATTGAATGAATGTACTCAAATAAAAGTTTGCATTTTCCAGCGTGAACATAACTATTACAGTACAGGATTGATTTATTTTAAGGTTTTTTGCACATCTTTAAGCAGAGGTTCCAGCAAATTATCAATCTGTAATAATATGAATACCACAAAGTGTTGTGTAAGCCGTCGAAGTCTCACTTTGTGCACCCAGCTGACATTTGCACCTAGAATCAACTGGCCTCCAGCTACAGGAAGCAGATGGCAGCTTTGAGAAAGGTCATAATGGCTCGCAGTAACTGAGTCACAGCACTGCTTCTGAGCTCCAGAATAGACTGGTTAGCTTCGTATGCGACCAAGTAACAACCT
The DNA here is from genome assembly GCF_001443285.1 of Poecilia latipinna. Lineage (NCBI taxonomy): Eukaryota > Metazoa > Chordata > Actinopteri > Cyprinodontiformes > Poeciliidae > Poecilia > Poecilia latipinna. The sequence goes on along the minus strand of NW_015115241.1, from coordinate 62,698 downwards.
TCATTAGCCATTAAAACTCTCAACATAACAAACAGGTGAGGTAATGCATGAGGTTAGTGAATACTGGCTCTGTTGTGCAAACAGCCATCAGCACAGACAGGCTTTATGATAAGCTAATGGGTTGCCTAATTAACAACAATGATATGGCTACTGGCTCACGCAGGCGTGCAAAGACCCACGCAGAGCTTCAGCGCTTTTTACTCTAATATGTGATGATTTCAATACGACACACACACAGCCATGCCAACGCGTGTTGTTCTCATAAAAGAGGTGCATCTGCCAGCAGGTTAGATTAGAACACAGCTTTGGATTATTTTGCAGCTGCAGGGTGGTCAAAATGCCTCTGCATGGTTGTTGGAGACACTTTTATAAGAGAAAGACATGGCTACTGTATCATCACAACGGGGTGCCAGACAGGCAGACACACAGAAAGCAACTCACCGTCTGAGAAATTACAGAAAGCAAGGGAGGAGAAAGCAGAATGTCAATCAGGTAAGAGTGACAGGACAACGTTAAGGAGGGCCAAACGGGGGCGAGTTATTCCCAGAGCGAGGGAGGAAGAAGGAGAGAAAAGGCATTACAGGCAGATCAGCACTTTCATTTATGCTTTCCGGGTTATATTCACTAAGAGATAATCAATACGACGAACCAATTAGGAACATTGAGAAAACAGACTTGAGTGCGTTTGGCCAGCATTAATCATTGCATGACTCTTTTTCTACTACAGTTAATTGTACTGGAGACAGAAATAACTTTCATACAACATAATGTACAACGAATTTCACCATCTCACCTTTCAGCGCGATAACCTTGCTTGCGGGGTTCATAATGGCGCTGTCAGCAGAGATGGGCCTCCTGATTGGGTTGTTGGGGTCGGACATGTCAACGATCACCACCTGGTTCTGCTCGCCCACTTTCTCCCGGATGCAGATGAACTTGTCTGACTCCATGGTCAGGTAGCTGAAGCCGATGTTAGCTGGGTTCACACCCAGGTTCTGCAACTGGAAATTAATTAAAAAAAAAACAATGCAAGAGAATAAAAACACCAGCTGGAACATCAAGTAGATGGTTTAGAGTGAATCTGGATACAGAACCAACAGGGATGCTTTGGAAGTGAAGTCAGTAAAACAAACGCCACACACAGGCTTTCACAAAACATCTTTAGGTTCTTTCCTTTTTATTTTAATTATCAAATTGTCAATCATTTAGTTACATTATAAAATAAAACTACATTCTGTTGTTTGCAGGTTGCTAACATCTGCCGTGTTCCTGATGTCCAGGCAGAATCAGAGGCCCAAAACAAATCTGTGCAACTCCTTGGCCAGCAATGTCTGTCTACATGCCTGCATTCAGTCTCCATGGTAACCAGCTGTTTCACCGTCCAATCATTTTAGAGGGAGTCCCACAGCTTTCAATCCCGCCCATACTGGAAATGTAACAATTTACAACATGGGTGCAGAATATCAAGAAAATATGGAACTGTGATGCTATTGCTGAAAATTGCAAAATTGTTAATTAACTCACATTTTCTTGACGCTTCTTTACTATTGCTCAATATCCACACCCCTCTCTATGAGCAAGGGAACAAACATGTAAATTAGGTGTAATAAGAGTGTAAACAGGAAAGTTAAACTGCCAAGACAAGCTTTCCAACATGCAGACACTTGAAATTTAATATTTTACAAACTACAATGTCCGAGCAGTCATTGAAGATTGTGATATTCTGAGGATAATGATGATTCAATAGATTGTGCACGTTTAATTTCTAACTCTCTCGACATTTTAACCACTGATTCTGATTTTCTAGTCTGATAACTACAACAGATAGGGGGAAAACATGCTGCAGGTTGTTTTATGGTGCTAGTAGATTTGAATCTAAAAAATTCAGGGACTATTTCATGCTGATTTTTATTTAATCCAAATAACTTTACAGTACATCCTGTTGGTTGATGTGTTTATAGAGCAAAAATGGTCAAAGTTATTACATTTTGATGCATTTAATGAATGTGATACGAGAAAAAAAAAACATATTTTCACTAATCAGACCTGATTATGGGAATCATTTTGATTTCCGGACCACTGATTGGTGCATATCTAATTATTGCCTCGGTTTTCAACTCAGATATTCACCAAAGCATCAAGATACAAGTTTTTTGGCAAACCAACCACTTCTGGGTTTTGGATAGAAACATGAAGTCTTTAAACTATATTATCTCTCCTATTATGTCATTGTAGAGAAGAAACAGAGATTATTCAATATTGTCCAATAAAACATTAACACAACTGACATACATGAGATAATGAGCAAGTGTTCAGTTGGCTATTTTAAAGTCGTTTCATACTCAACAAAACTTCTTTAATGAATCTGGGGCGGGGGGGAAGTCCCAGGGAAAATGTACAGCAGCTGATCTTTGCTTTGCTGGGATAACCCAGTGAGAGCCACATCAAAATATAGTTTTGATAAAAATAGCACCAGATCTGCTCCAGTCCTCCAACTATTATCTCAAAGGGTGTTTTCCCACACAGGGGTCACAGAGAGCCAGCGAACAACCACAGAAACCTCCGACGAAACTAAAGGTTTTCTTTTAAACACCTACTTCAGCTCTTTTAACACTAAAATGGTGTAAAATCTTAGCATAAGTGAAAACGTAAATCCCTCCAGCTGCAGCCGGACCATTTGTCTGAGCAGAGAGAGTGGAGCAGAACAGGCATTCTCCGTCTGATGACTGAACTCCCTGCATTATGCAGTCTGAAGCAAGCAGAAAGGAATCTTTACACTCATCACAAGGACCACACTATCTCCCAGTTGGCTGGAACAGCAGGACAACAAATCATTTGAAGCCATTTAAGTCGGGTCTTCAGCAAAACAGGAAGAAAGAGGCGATCGTAAATCAGGGTCGTAAACCGGGGCGCGCCCGTTTAAGTCCACTTTTAAACAAGAAACGGTTTCCAATCTAGGAAATTATCATTTGCTTGATTAAATTCATGCTTTACGTTAAAAATTGGATGTTTTGCCCATTTGTAGACAGGCAAACACACACAACTTTAAACTTTCTATTTATTTTTTTTAATCCACTCTCTTCACCTGACATTATTTGCCTTTATCTGAAGCATGCAAAAATTGATGAATCTAACAGGGAAATATAAACTATACCACCTTTAGTCCTTTTGTTACTTTGTGGTGATTCTTTTTTTCCTAACAAACATGTTGGATGTGTCAGCTTTGCAAGGTCCTAAAACTCTCCCGAGATGTTCCACAATCATCCGAGAAGGCCAGTTTCCATGAAATTTCGAAGCCAGGTCTCTAAACTACCCAAATATCTCTCTGGGACAGAGTTTCCCACTGAATGCAAGACAATAAAACAGAGCTGGAAACCTCCCTTAGTTACAGACTGCTTCATTCTGAACAGGAATGCACAATATTAAAAGCATGTGGTGGCAGTATTTTCGTAAATACCACAATAACAGTATTTTGAATGCCCAAAATTATTTGTATCCGTTAGCATCTAAGGCAATGAATGTGTAGGATTCAGCCTGAAATTTCCACTGACATGCATTCTAACTGAGGATGGGCATTTAGTGCATCATTTATCAAATCTTATAGTGATTTTGATTTATCATTTTCAAGATAAATTCTATTAGTTTTACTATTTTCTATGCTATTTGTTTAATGAGAGTATCAATACATACTCAAATTTTAAAATATGCAGCTTAATGTGAGCCAAATCACTCTTCTTTATGTGACTGGTGTTCTAAAGAACCATATTGCAAATGGAAATGTTTTGTTTTTCAGGAGCAGCGTTTATGGTTTCGGGGTTATAATTGCTGTGCCATCCAGTCATATAAAAACAACAGGAACAAATAGTTCTTATTGTTACTTTTATTGTCTTATTGTCACAATTGGACTACAAAATATTGTTAATCAGTTCTTTGCAAAACTATTACTCTGCACATTGCTCCAACACATACACAACCTAATCATATTCATCTGCTCTTTGCACAGATATATGCATTTTGTCTATTTTTCCACAGATGTATTGTCACTATTACTACTTTGTATAAAAATTATTGTTTTTCTAACATCAGCATCTATGTGCTTCTATCTGAATAACATTTTGCAGCTGGTACACTGAATTCACACCGAGACCCAAATAAAGGATTACCGTTTTGTCGTCTATTAGGATTTTCTAGAAGATTGATCTGGAGGACGATGTGCAAATGCAGCTGTGGATTTGGCAAAAGCCTTTCCTGAGAGTGACGTGTGGATGCAGGGACGAGTGTGGAACCAAACTCCCAGGATATCCTCATATCAACCAGGTCAAATTTCTCTGCACGGCACATTTCAGCAAATAGACAATTCAAAGTGCGCTACATTATAAAAAAAAAAAAAAACTAATACAGTAACCAATTATGAGATGAGCAAGAAATACTGCATTTTTGTCAAATCCCATTAAAAAAGCAAATAATAATATAAACATAAAATATATTGATCGACGTTCCAGTAATTATGAATCAAAGGCAGCAATAAAAAGGTGAAATTTCAGCCTTGATTTAAAGAAATTTGAGTTTCAGCATCATTACAGTTTTTTGTAAGTTTGTTTTGAAGCATAAAACCAAATGTTGAACATTTTAAGACATTTATGGCATAAAAACAACTGATTCTCTCATATCACTAAGAGAAAAGAAATATTAACTTCAGATTGTAGAAAAAATAGAGTAAAGCTACTTTGGGTTTATTTTTGATATTCATTACATGGTGGGAAATAAAACAAAAATGCAGTCATAGAGCTTTGTGTTGATTGTTTAAATTAATGTTAAGAAGCACCAACAAAAAAAAGTGATACAGGCGTCTTGAAAAAGGCCACAGAGAAGACCTGAGGGCGATCAGAGCCATATGCTGCCTCTCCTGTAAGGACTGCCAAAATGATCCAAGGGTGCAGAAGGGAGGAAGCACAACAAAGATGGTAGGGGACAAGATGAAGATGAGAATGCGAGGAAGAGCTGAAGAAAACGTTCAGCATCGAGATAACATCCAAACAAGGCAGTGTGGAAGCAAGGAACAAAACACACGGCTGAGAAGTTGGCCTAATCGGAGCGGTAACACACTCCTTTGGCATTTTACAGTTCAGGGTGGGGCGACTGACTCACCAGACGTTTTAGCAGAAGATTCCAGACTAAAAATCACACTTCAGCTCTAACCTACCACAGACCCATAAATTACCTCCATCGATTCCTCACACATGACTGCGCATTATCTTTCTGCAAAAGGTGGGGTTAGATATCACAAAAACAGCATTAATGCCGATGCAGCTTGGATGGTATGTGGTGAGTCAAAGACTGGCTGGAAGTGTTGCATCAGCAGCTCAAGTGAGGAACGATGCAAAAACACTTCCACATTTTTTCTATGATAAATTGTTGGACAAGTCGAGCCGGTAGCTGGTCAGGAAAGAAGGTAAACTAAAGTAAAAACTTCCCCTGACAAATTTAAATTTTCTCTCTTTAAAGTCGCAGCCGGTATTAGCATCTTTCGTCTCCTTGGATGTTCAGACACTTTTCAAATTCACGTTGCATTCTGGTGGTAGCTTTTTAAAAAATAAAAACTTTTGGTAGACGATTTTAACTTGCTCAGAGTTCACCAACATAAAACAAACCAAATATTACGAAAGCTTGGGAGGATCTTTTTGAACTTACTAGAGATGCACAAATGACTTCCAGCTGTGAATGAAAGGTCAGAAACTGATAACTGAAATGTACCTTCCAATAACTAAATGCATTGAGTAGAAATACCTGAAGAAACACAGAGTACTTTCAATACAGATCAAAGGTTAAGGACAATTCAGGAATGGGGATTATTTTATAAAAGATTTCTGCCTCTATCAAAATATATTTTTCTCTATTATCTGTTATTCTCAGCTTTAAAACAAAACATAAGACCTCAAAGAGAAATGTTTTTGGTATCAGAGCGTCTATAATGTTGCATAGGAACTATTTTCTTGCAGCTTTTTGTAGGAGAAAATGGTATATAGTATGGCAGCTTGATCATTATAGACTTTTAAAGTCTTCTAAAAACACAACTCTGAATAAAAATACAAACCTAAAAGTAGAAACATCCAACTGAAGGTGCCAATATCAAGTCCTGCTTTCTTTCAAAACTATTCCCTCAACATAACCGCTAAGCCCAACCACAGACGCCACCGTCATTTACAAGTGGTCCACTTTGTCAAGTGGCCGTTTTCCTTGCATGTGTGAACTAAAAGACAAGCTGGACAGCAGTCAGAAAATGCCTAAGCAACCAACTTCATTAGCTCACCCTTCAGTATTTATATTTTACATGCTAAATCTACTTTTTTTTAACTTCTCCCTGTGCTCTAATGCAATCATATATTAATGTTCTGAGTCCTGTGGACCCTTCAGATCATACACGAGTTCTGGGGCCTAATGTTACTCCCCACCTGCTGGATGAGTCAACGCTCTTATAGCTTCTACATCTATACTGTTAAATGTTTGTTATGAAACTTTTGACCCAACTGCTGTTTGTGTTAAAATGTTGCTCTTATCTAAAAAGCAATTCCTTTCCCTCAGTTTATGCCTGCACTGTTGAGCTTGCTGCAGTAAGGCCACCCACAGCCGTCTGTCAGTGGACGGTAATGTAGTCCTGAGTGGGACTAAAGCTAAAAAAAGCCCCAACAAAGAGAAACAGACTAATGTGGATTTTCTAAAGATTGAGTTGTGTTAGCTGTTTTAAAGGATTTGTTTTAGTTTTCACTTTTGTTTCACTTGTTTTTGGTCTCGACTCTTCAGCAGGCTTCTACATTTAGGCAGTACGATGCATAAATGTGCATTGCTATATAAATGACCTGAATTGAAAACCATTAAAAACAATGCAAGCACTGTGGGTGAAACAGCTCCTTCAAAGCTTTTACATCAAAGTTTCAGTGACTGAACACAGGCACACGTCCTCATCCCGGTCAATGCCTGTTCTGTTCCTCTGCTTCCTTCGCTGATGTAATTTGCTGGACCTAAACAAGTTCTGTTTACATCACATGTCCATCAAATGCATCCGCCTGCTGCCTGACGCAGGGCATCGTTTCACAGGCAGAGATGCTGCTGCAGAAGCTGCTGCAGAGTTGCAGGTTAGAGGCATTAAACAGCTTGGCAGGACAGTTTTCAGGAGGTTTAGAGCTGCAGGACATTTTGGCACTTACTCATGCTGCTACAGAACGTAGGCTGCTGCACACACAGAGCTGAACGAGCTGCAAGTGACTCTCACTTTCAGAGCTCAGCAGACCTTTTCATCTCAACGCAGCATGAAGCGTGATTATGAACTTCAGAGCATAAAGCTTACTTAAGGAACCCAGCATGACAGATGTGTATTTACTTTAATCTTTAGACAGAGATGGGAAAAGTGAGCCATCTGCGACAACAGAAAAATCAATTATTTGGGTTTCCTACACATTTTCAGGCTCAAAATTCCAAACATATCCAAATTCAAAGTTGTTAATCACATATATATATATATATATATATATATATATATATATATATATATATATATATATATATATATATATATATATATATATATATACACACACTGTATTCTAGATATTTGGGCACAAGACATTTACCTTTTGGAGTTGATTAACTTTATATTCCACAAATTTCAGATTCTTTATAGCACATGTTATGTTTGTAAATATTAATAAAGTAGATGTTTTCTGCTTTTTTTTTTTTTTTTGGAATTTGAAAAAATCCCGAATAAAAAACTAAAATTTAGGTTAAATCTTTGGACTTAAGAGGAAAAATATGGTAAAAGAGCCAATTTCAGCATTAATGTGATTTTGTTTAATTTCCCTTTTGGGCAAATAAAGTTGTTTTTTTTTTTCAGTTTGTCAATAACCAAAACATATTAATGAGTTTGAGAAGTTGAGATGAGGCAAAGCGTCAATAAATGATGTCATTTAAATGACTTTAAACAGCCTGATGTTTTTTTATTAATTCAGATTTTAACTTTTAGATATTAAAATAAGAGATAAAGCCTGAGAAGTCAAAGATTTTGACCAAATTTAACCTAACTAGATATAAAAAGTTATTTTTAAAAATATCAGGCATCTTGATCATTCTGAGCTGCATTCCTGCACCCTGCCTCTGACTATATAGACTGAGCTGTAGATGCCAGGCTAAAAAAAAAAAGCTAAACAACTTGAGGCTCAAAGTCTTGGGTTTGCAAATTCCAAGCATTTTTCACTCTGCTTGAGCCACCTGGATTTGCACGGGGATACAACAGGGCAGAGGTGGGATTTCATGCAAGAAGTGGAACATAAACCAGTTTGTTGCTCATCACTGCATCAGACTTTAAAAAAAAGTTTGAGGGAAAAGTATGTGGCTCTGAGAACAGATGACCCAGACATGGCCTGATGGCGCTCTGCTGCAGCCGACACAGTTTTCAGGCAGAGGACCTAAGGTCAAGAAAGAAAGTGAAGCAGCAAACCAGAGGAGCTGGAAAAGAGGGGTGGGGTCTGCTTTTCTCCTTCTTCTTCTCCTCTAGTGAAAAGCCATTTCACAGCCGGCTGCTGCCATAACAACCAGCTACAGACCAGTGGAGGTGGTGGGGCACGTCACCAAGTTTCTCTTTTGGCTCCAGGACACCGGGCACTGGGGGACCATTCAAAGTCCAAAAAACTGAGGGGAAAAAGAGGGGACGGTGGTGGAAACGGTTCCCCCGCAGAACACCATACAAACGGCTGTTTGTTTCTTTTATTGCTCTGGATTGTAAAGAGGCATTTTTCTACTGAAGGCCATGTGCTATGCTTATGCTTATTGCTTTGAAGCTGCACAGATGCTTCAATTAGAGCCTGGAAATACATATAATATTACTGCTGTAATATAAATCAGGATGCCATGCGTTAAATGCTCTCATCCTGCCAGCCTGGGTGCAGTGAAGGGATTCAGTTTGAGAGCAAGTGACGGGTTTTACTTCTGCACAAACCTGTCTGGTAATTTTCTCCAAATTCAGCTTAGGAAGCAGCAACCATACATTAAATTAACTGAAAATAGGGAGTGTGTTCTCACAAAATATGGGGAGAAAAAAGCAACAAAGCTTGAGAGCTAGTGTCATTCAGGGCCTACAGCTACAAAACAATCTATTCCACACACGTAGGAAATAAAGCAATCTACTGATTCAAACGTATCAGCAATCAATTAGTATGTTTCTATTCTTTAAAACTGAAGTACTTTTCTATGTCCTACTCACCGTCTAACATACAAATAATGATTAAATGATTCAGATAAATAATATCAATAAGAAGGAGGTTGCTCCAATTTACTTTGGATATCAGCGGTTAAGGATTGACTGGTTCACACAGGAATCTGGGATCGCCAATAAATGGAATCAATAAATGTGTAATTTCCAGAAAATATGCTCGACTAAAACAAATTATACATGAGATGGTGTTTTTGTAATTATCTCCACAATTCATGAAATTACTTGACTCCAAAGGAACGTAAACTGAATTAAATTCAAACATCATTAAAAAGTAAATATGTCACTACATCATTCAAACTGTGAACTTCTGTAGACTCTTTTCACTCAGACATAAATTTCATATTTTGTTCCACAGCACTCTCAAGGTTGCACTTTTTATTCCACTACACTTTTCCTTCCACTCAATTTTCCATTAGCATGGACAATGTATTCAGAACAACACACTTATTCTTTAGTAATGACTTTTTGTGTTTCTTATCCCTGTGTACGCCAAACAATTACATGACGAAATGAATTTTTGGTTTCCATTAACTGCAAGTCAAAGGAAACATCAAACATCACTCAATAATGATTTTTTTTTAAATAATATTTTAAATTGAATTAATGTAATATTCAAATTCATTGACATTCAGCTGTATATGGGTACAAAATAACTTGTTTATGTGTATGAAATAAAGGCAAAAATAGGCATCGAGAGTTAATGGAAGATGTTTGTTTACTGAGGTTCTGGAGCAAAACTTTGAAAACATACACTAAGATTTATTGTCCAAACTTTTGTCTACCAAGGAGTTTTGGAAATATTTTTGCAAAGCACGCATTGAGACTTGTGTCAGTGACACATCTAAAACCTAACTGCTCGTTTGCACCAAGTAGTTTAGTAAGTGGTTTGAGATTTTGCAACAGAAACACAAAAACAGCAGCGAAACAAAGTAAAGGTCTATGTTTTACATAAATGGTTTCTGCAAACTCAAATTTAAGACTTTAAGGCCATTACTGATGAAATTCAAGACCTGTGTGACAACAGCCAGAAGACAAATTTAATATTTTATATAGAAGTGCCAAGCCAGAATGCACATAGCATCGTACGGATTGTCAACAGAAGTGACTCAGAGGCAAAGTCCAAACTGGCGATAAATTTAGACTTACCAATCATAGATGGAAAAAGCTAGCTAGCAAAGGTTTGTTAGCAGCTAGTTAGCCGTAGCCCCAACCACCTTGAGTCACAAGGCAAAATAAATGCATCTGCATGTGACTCAAACAGAAAAGTCCTAACAGAAAAATAAACTACCTAGATCATACACGACTAAAATAGTCCTGCCACGACAAAACTTCAGACTTGTAATTAACATATTTAAGGACAAATTCCTAAATTTTAAGACATTTTAAGGATGCACATAAACCTGATATTCTGTTTTCAGATCCTTGATTGTGACTTCATCTCAAACCTTAACCCTAAAGAGAAGGTTGCTATTTTCAATTAAATCAACAAAAAAAAGTCTTCCTTAAAATAATTCCTTGAAAACAATGCCATTTCCTGAAGCATACATTTATTAAAATGAAAATCTCTTAACTAGAATAAGCTTCATTGATGCTTCAATGCTAAAGAAAGTCTCATCTAGCCTTCTCTAGCCTGATGTTACCATTATGCACCTCTTCTTGTGATTTCAGAGTGAAGGGATTTACAAATGCAAGCCACACTTTTCAGGGCATTATTTGTCAAACTTGTAACACATGAAGTCAACATCTTTATACCTTAAAATGAAACGCTACTTTGTTTTGCATTTTAGCAAATAAAATTCCAATAAAATGCATTTACGTTTATGGTTTTAGATAAAACGTGATAAAGTGAAAAGAGGTGCTTTGAAGAAAAAAAGGGAAAAAAGAGCAAGATGTCATGCAGGGCTTGCAGGATAACGGGCCCAGAAACGATCTCATCCTGCGGGCTGGAATGCAGTCCAAGTGCAAAACAACAGATTGTACTTCTGCACACACCTGCCTGGAAATTTACGCCCAAATATCCGCAAAAACAATGCTTTAGCGCATAAAACCACCTAGCAGAGGGTTGCAAACAGGCGAAAATGCTGCTGCAAGATGATAACGCGGTAGCAACAAAGCTTAACAGCAAGTGCCATTCAGGGTCTCAGTTACAACGTAACTGTGAACAGCTGAGCTCAGTTGTAGGCGGTAAAAATAAGAGCGAGAGAGAGAAAGTATCAAAACGCCGCAGTTAGTCTACAAAAAAATGACGGCGGCGTTTTCAAGTTGAAAACACCGGTCCCCATTGGAGCTGTGTACAACCTGCCTGTTCAATTTCTACAAGTCATCATCTGCCCGGCAGGAGCAGAAAACTAGGCCTGTAGCTATATTGAGCACCACCCTGCAGCCCAATTTCAGATTCCATTTAAATGCGACATGTGCTGTTTGTGTGCGGAGGAACATGGGTGCAGAGCGAAGCAACCCCCCCCCCAAAAAAAACAAAACAAAGGGGCTCAAATTTTTCTGAGGTTTTTTTTTTTTTTTTTTTTCTTCCAGTGTGCTTACCTGGAGATGTTCCTGAAACCGTATTGGTAAAATCTGAGCCATTTTCAGGTGATTTCTGCGCCTGAAGAGTCCGTGAAGAAGGAAAGGGGATGGGGGATAACCAGAGGAAAGAGGTGGCTGTCTTCTGTTTTGTGTCCCCCAAAAAACCAAAACGATGGGCGGTAGTGTAGCCTGGTTGGTATCACACGAATCCAGTGACTGCTCCCATTCAGGAGCCCCCCTACACCAGCGCTGAATCAAAAACTCCGCTCCTCCGCTAAGAAAAGTAGTCCGCTCTGCCTAGTAACTGAGCCAAACCTGCTCTCCGCGGTGCCTCGTAAGGAAACCAGAGTGTTCTAAAAATCTACACAGACTCTTTATAAGTCATGACTTTGCATGTGTTGGCGTGTTTTCCTTCCACATGATGACAGACGATTCATCCCGTTAAATGTGTGGATTGTACTCTTCCGCTGATACCCCTTCCCCCTCCCCATTTCACCAACTTCAAAATTAACAATTCAGTTCAGCTCCAGCTCTGTTTTGACTGGTTACCAACGAAAATATTTATGTTTCTGAAATGTATTTAAATCGGAGACTAATTTAACTATTTCACATTTTGTCATTTTACAACCACAAATTCAACATATACTATTGGATTTTTATGACAGACCAACACAAACTTGTTATGGGAATGTAAAAGGGTTTGTTTGTTTGTTTGTTTTGTTTTGTTTTGTTTTTTTAACAAATAAATATTTGCTCATGGCGACAGCATTTTGTAGTTCTTTTTGTTAAAAACTTTTTGGTTGAGGCATTCTTCTTTTAATAGTTAATTTGCATCTCAAAAGCTCAAATAATACCTGAATTAAGACCATAAATCCCAGGGGAGTTGAAAATGATGCTTCAACCTTCTATCAGTTATTATGGACAAGAATCATATCCCCAACTCCAACATCTCTCTGCCAGCCTCAAATATCTACTGAAAAAAACAGTTTTTAATTTTTCTGACAAGACTCCACAAGTTTTTTTTCACTTGTTTTGTTTTGTACCATATACTCTGACAATGTTTCCAAGCCCACAGCATCACAGAACCACCACGGCTCACAGCAGTGACCATGAGACTCTCCTTTAACATTAGGCTTCATTTACCTACAAACCCAAAGTTTCCCCTCATGGCTCCCTAACATCCAGTCAAATTGTTTCCAACAGTTCCAGCTGTTATATACTCTTAAAAATAACTAAATGCAGATACACGTAAGCTGTGGTTATCCACACACACATTTGTCCTGCTTGACTGGCATCTTCTATTTACTAACCCATAAAAGTTCCTAAAGAAATCAGTGTCTTTGTCATATTTACAGTAAAGCATATTCAAAGTCATGTACTTCTGTTTGCAACTGAAAGACACTTTGACCAACTATGACTAGTTGATAACATATTTAAATGTCAGATATTTTTGAATAAATGTTTTCAAATAAAAGTTTGAATGAAATTTGTTTGTTTTTTTATTGATGAGGAGTGCCAGAGGGGGGCGCTGTTTGTATGTGTAAAGATTTTACAGCCTTTAGGATTTTCTTCTAATATTGACACGTTACATTCATTTGTACCTGATTATGTTTTAGTTAAATGCTTGTTTGTTGCTTAACAAACATGAAATTAAACATTGTACACTGATAGATGAAAATGTATCTATAGAGACAGAAAACATTTCTAAATTTGCACATAAATGAAAATAATATATATTCTTCCTTTTGGTGCTTTGTTAACAGCCGTACTTCCAGAAAGAACATGGCTTGTTCCTTCTTTTGGTCCAATTCTCAACACAAAAATGAAAGAGTGTGTTAGACAAATAATAAAATTATCCCCAAGTCGCTGGGAAAACAAATCATACGGTTAGTTGTGGAAACTAAAAAGTGGTCTGTAGCGTGACAACAGAACATGGTTAGCTTTGGAAAAATTAACATTTTTGCAATAAAAAAGATTACAAAATCTCTGCAACGGGAGTAGAGCATAAGAAAAACAAAAAGAGCTGAAAATATTCAGTGCGAGTTGACCTTGCTGGGGTTGTCTTGAATTCCCCGTCAAAAACAGGAACATCTATAAATCTTTGCTGAGGTTCTCAGGACTTTGAATAGTTCAGGCTCAGATTATTATTAGTTCTCTTACTTGCCAACATACAGTAGCTCGCTTCAGGAAGTAATTCAGTTCTCCTTTGCACCTCTTATTAATGCAAATTTCACTAATACAGTAGAACCAGTGAAAAATCTTTTGCATTTTAGGCAGAACAGACGTTCTGTACAAGCAAAGCGATGTGTAAAATAAAAACGGCATTAGAAGAAGCTCTGAGTCTGATTTACATCTCAGGGTCTAATCTGTTTGCAGACAGCTCTAAGATTTACAAACTATTTTCCTAAAAGCAAATAGTCACACATTTGTTGATCTACCATTTGGTAGAAGATTTATGGTTTGATCACAGAGGAGATGTTTGACCCTGACAGGAAGCAGGTGGAGCCGCCAGCGTCTGGTTAGCAGCTGCTCCCACAGATCCTGGAGAGCTGCTGCTCTCATCAGAATACGGCGCCAGAGGATCAGTTCTTCCCAAAAAAACACCACAAAAACCCCCTATGATGACATTCAGACATACTAAAAGTCAGCGTTGGTAAATACAGACAAACCTGGATGAAATTACAACAAAATCAAAGCAAGTGACATTTTCTGGACTGTAAAACAGCCAACATGTTACACTAAAAACTGAAAGTATTTCAAAACAAACACTCTGCAGTGAACTTATGAGAAGGTGACAGAAAAAGATCTGAGCAAACAAATTTATGTAAATGAACAGAAGTGGAAAAATTGCAACGAATAGAGTTGAGACTTCAAGTGCGACAGCTGGATGCTTGATAAATATAAACTTACAGTTTTCATCTAGACATCTTCCTCAAAGAACAATAGTGAATAAAAAAAAATCTATTTTTTTACAATGACAGGTAAGATCAAGGTCTTTTTTCTATAAGATAAAGTTTCAGTTTCTTCCGTTTATCTCACACAACATGTAATAATTAGTGTCGTTTTAGAGCCGTACAGGCTGCGTTAGGTTTGCTGTGTGCTTGGCCTGGCTCTTGCTGTCAATCAGAAGTATTTGGTTGTTCTTGTGGTAAGAAATCATCTCGTCAAGACTGCTGAAGACCTACGAGAAAAGGGACGAAAACAGTATAAAAGTATGTTTAAAGTGCCTTCCTAAAGTATCTTTAATTTCACATTTTGTCACCTTTCACCCACAAAATGTGAGGAATTTAATGGGATTTTGATACAATTGAAGAGCTGCAAGTATTTCTTTGGTCTTTCCACAATGGCTCTTGATCACTTTCTCTAAAATTTTTCTAACTAATGATTTTATAAATACAACTGCAAATTCAGGTTGGCACTAAAAAGTACCAGTAAGATCCTGTTTTCTTACCACGTTACAAACTATTTGCTCTTTTAAAAAGTATAATTTTCCACAAATATCAACATGCCAGAGAGAAGATCTACCCCTATTTGTTAGCTTTGTTTTTCTTCATTTATGACCTAAAAAGAGAAGTAAAAAGTTTAGTTCTTCAAAAGTGACAACAAATTTCCTATTTCAAAAATCATAAGTTGTTTTTGTAGAAACATCATGTGACATTTTCTGATCTAAACCAGTTTATTTAGCTGGACTGAGAGCAAAAAATGGTTCTTTGAACTGTAAAGGTTGCAGACCAGTCATATAAAATCCACATAAGATTCATTTAAGTTTGTGGTTGTTGCATGATAAAATGTGGAAAGACTTTATCAGGCACTGTATGAACTTTTCCCTTCAGAATCCTGTTATCTTTCTCTTCTTTTATATTTAAATATGAGGATTTTCCTTCACCTCTTCATTCTTCTTGCCCTCCTTTCCAAGGGCGTAACCTTTTGACTCTTCAATAAAACGGATGGGGATGTTGTACACCTTCTGCTGGTAGAGGACAGCCAGGGTGTACGGCTGCTGGGGCCGCTTGTCTGAGCTGTATCGAATGAGAAAGGCTCCATCCTGCAACACATAACACAAACGTACATCTTTGAAAAGCAGAAGTGGAGCCTCCTGCACAACCAACAAGAATGCGACACATGGTTTCTGGATGGCAAGTCAACAACAAAGCACTTGTCTTTTAAAACCAGCTGACTAAACGTGCTGGAACTCAATTTGGGTTGCTAGGTGACAGGCTGGGCTCATCTTGGGTTGCTAGGTAACGACGCAGTGCCCCTTGGTTATAACTGAAAACCCCTTAAGCCCTAAGGGTGGAAAGGTAAATGTCCGCAGGCAAAAACATACCAAAATAAATCACTAATAGCCTCACAGTTATCAGATTAAAGTGCAAACTTTTGGTACTTCTGTAAAGGTAAGACATCAAAGAATGGTTTCCTGGTGTCAGTACTATTGTAGCTTTTACCCTGCCTGAATTAAATACAATAAATTTAGCATTTTTATAACCTCACCAAAATGTTGTTATAAAAATATATTGCAAAACATGACTAAAATATTATTTTTCACACAAAAAAGTAGTTTAGACGTTTAAATCTACATGTTGGGTAAAAGTTCACCAAATTTGGACTCAATCAGTTGAAAAATATAGCTTTTATAAATGTTTTACTGAGAAATGTCCCAGGTGGAGAGGTCATTTATCCAAAAATGTCTCCAAACTGTGCCAAATGTGTTTTTCACATCAATACTGGGAATTTCTTTAAATGAAATCGCTGATTACCATTGAATGACACTTAGTACATATAATATAACCATTGGTCATGACATTTACCCCATTTATATGCAAAATGTACCATTGTGCATAGTATAATATATATAATAACAATGAACTGATCGCTATTACTTTGACTCCAACTGATAAACTTTTATAGAAACGCAGTAAAACAGTAAAAACAAACTTTTTGAAGTATAGCTAACAAAGAATAATAGTAACTAAAAAAATTGAGTGGTTTACAAAGTAAAGAACAAATAAATATGAAATCCTTATTAGTAAAAAAACATATTTTCAGTAAAACATAAATCAATAAATACATTAATACATTAATTAATTAATTAATTAACTAATTAATTAATTAATTAATTAATTAATTAATTAATTAATTAATTAATTAATAAACCAAAACATCAAATTTTTTGTGTGAAGTTGCGGGGAAAAAACCGCAGGGTCGCAGCTACATATTATTCAGGTGGATGCGAACACAAAAATCGGCTTTTTTGGGGTTGTGCAAATATGGCTTCTTCTTCTTCTTTTGAAGAAATTTTACTTTCTCAAATCTTCCTGCACTTTCTGAGTATGATGTTTGGGGAAAGTATTCTTGGGCCAAAAAAATCCTTGTAACATAAACCTCCTAAGGTGCTTTTGTCCTGAATTTTTTTTTTTTATTTACAAAAAATGGGTTTCTTTTATGTCAGAAAAGTACATTTTATAGTGGTTTAAGTGGCCTTACCTTTCTGACTCTATTTAAGAGACTCTCAGCTGTCTGTCTGCTACAGTCTCCAGCAAACCACTCTTTATCCTGAATTGAATGAAAGACAGAAATTAAGTCAACAAATGTCCCTCTATTATTATTTTGAGATCAGGTTCTGAATATGTATTATGGACCAGACATTTTGTCCCCATTCTGTGCCTCTCTGCTACGTTTCACACCAAAAATACAGAATAACCCTTTATTATTGGAAAATGACCCATTTGGTGATTTTCTGCTGCTGCTGCTGCATTACAGGAGTAGAAAACACAAAATATTTGCTCTTAAATCTCCCAAGTTATCTATTTTACTGAACTCCATACTAACATTTTCATGTTGTCTAAAAAAAACTTACAGATTACAGAAAAAACTCATGTTACAAATGGGATTCTTAAATCTGAGCATATTAATGGTAAAATAGACTAAACTAAGTTTAGTTGCTAACCAAAGTTTGTTTTTTGTGAATGAAAACAGAGAACTTCCAGTTTAAGTGTATTTTTTAGTGCAGGTTGATACTCTACCTCATTCCCACTCAGCTTCATCATCCTGCTGCCACCTTAAAACAGATATAAAACATGCAATATGCTGAATATTATCTGCATTTTGTCAGAAACAATCCAAAGTAATAATGTACGCAGACTCCCAGCTCACCTCCAGGTTTGCAGTCTCCCATCATAGGATGAGGAGGCCTGCAACAACAACGGGGTGATTAGTTTAGTTTTCATTTAAACATAAATGAAATGAAACAGAAAAAATAAACTGGAAATTAATCCAAATTCCATCACTTTAAATAGTATTTCTGTATAGCTAGCACTCATACGTGGGTTTAGGTTCCTTCAGATCTGGAGGCAAAACTCGTGGTAGCTGACCGGGGAAGCTGGCGCGTCTGTCCTCAGCTGTAAGAGAAATTATTACATTTTCTTCTGGTTTCAGTATCTCTCCAGGTTTGTTGCTGTCCGTTTTTCACTGGTTAAATAGTTACTCACATGTCTTTAGCTCGTGAATAGCAGAAAACATTGGCTGCTAAAAGAGAAGGCAAACATTGTTCTAGTGTGGGATTTGTAAATATTACCTTTGGCACAGAATACTGAACGATTTTTCATGAATCAACACCTATTTGGGCTCTGTTACTTTTACTAGGACAGTTCCCAGTATTTAAAGAAGAAAAGCAAGATACACTTACGGTCTCAGCTCTTGGAACTGGTGGTTTTACCCTGCAGATAATGTGAAAACAAGAGCTTATTGTCTGATTATAAAGTAAGTGTGATGCTGTGCAAAGGGCAGACTGACTCCATTTAGATTCTGTTGCTCCTTTGACACCTTTTGGTTTCATGCGTTTTGATTTGCAAAAAAACACAAATATTACCAAGTATTTTCTTGTCTAGTTTCTAGTGCAAACATCTTAGTTCATTTGAAATAAGACAAACTAACTTACAGGTAACTTTTCAGCAAGATATAGGAGCTTGTTTCATGTAAGTAATTCCTTAATATTGATAAAAAGGCTCCACTGGCAGATTATTTCACCTACAGCGAGACATTTTCCCATGGTGTAAGTGAAATAATCTGCCAGTGAGAAAGTACTTTTTCATCAATATCATTTAATTATTTACTTTAAACAAGCTCTTTTTTTTTTGCTGAAAAGCTACTTGTAAGTTAGTTTTATAGCATATTTGCAGTAGGAACTGGACAAAAAATATTTTTTGCAGTGTGGATTTGTTCCTTTTTCTGGTTCAGACGCTTCTCTGTTCATCCATTCCTTCATTTTAGATTTCCTCCGTTTTTTCTGTGCTCAGTTTTTTGACCTCCAACACATTCTGCCAACCAGGTCTCAATAATTTCAGCATATAATAACTCTCCTGAATTCTTCAGGTGTTAATCAGATCCTCCTGTTAGCTTTTTGTTTAACTCGGGGTTAATTCTGTTTGGATTTGGTTTTAATACACTTTGGGGGGGTTTTGTGCAGAAAAAATATTTTTTTTTCTCTTGTACATCTTGTCTCATCTTGCCAACCTACATTTGTGTCCTCCACATCCATAATGCATGAAACAACAGACATTTAACAGGCTGCACTGTGGTTTTAATGTCTCCCCTTTCTGGAGATAAAATAAAGAAATGCACGGACTCAAATGGAAAAGACTTACATGGGTTTTGGAGGAGGAGGTTTCGGTAATCTGTTTGGGGCAGGAGGAGGGCAGGCTGGAGAGCAGAGAGAAAAGAAATTATCAAACATTTTCTGTAGAGATATTCTGGGACCTTTTGTTAAGCAATGCTGTTTTTCAGTGTGAGATGTGACATACATGCTTCTGGTTCCAAATACACGTCATCATTGTCTTCCTGAAATAAAAAAGATCATTAATTTGTGAAATAAAATTACGTTTTGGTTGCTGTTTTTTGTAGTTTAGCTATGACATTTTGTACATGGATATTTATTTATGCATTTATAAATATTTATTCATAAATATACAATATTTACAAGCATGTACGGGTCATGATTTCAAACTCACCTGTTCTTCATTTGGATCCAGATACACATCTGAAAAGCAAACAAACAAGGAGTAAACAAACATTGTCACCATAATAATCTCACTTTTAAAGACAATAAACTCCCCAAATACTTTTTCACAGCACTGCAAGTCAAAGCTTGATTTTTATCCATATTATAGTTCAGAACATTTATTAAAACACACAATTTTTGTTAAAATATTCAACACAAACAAAATAAACTGTGGCAAGCAGAGCTGGATACTGAGAAATTATTTATGCTATTTATTTCAAACAGAACTGATCAAAAAATATGTTTCATAAAAACAGATTTTATGTTTTTAGCTTGTCAGTAGGTTAAAGCTTTAATGTTGTCAATGATAAATCAATGCATCCAATGTAAAATAATTTTGTTTCAAATAATTTTTTTTCTGATATCAAGTTGCTAGGAGGTGTTTCAGTAGGTGGCGCTGTCTTCCTTGCTTTTTAGTTTTCTTTCTATTTCCCCAAGGGAAAAATTGTTGCTAAATATTAAACACGACTAACCAGCTGTGGGTTTTAAAGGCACTTGAACCACAGATTGGAGGAAATATGTTTGACTGCTGTGTACACTCATTTAAATATGGATATTAGGTTTCATTCAGTGATTTAAACCCGTGACTGTGGTCGTGTTTATTTCACCTTCTTCAGGTAAGGGAGCAGGAGCGGGAGCAGGGCGGGCCGGAGGATCCGGCATCTTTCTCCTTCCGGGTTTCTCAGTTCTGTTTATTTCAGGAGCTGGAAGGGAAAACGAGGCTTTTCACCCACATCATAGACACAATCTACTGTTAAATAAACAAAAAATGGTGACAACTCACGTTTTCCAGTGTTCTGTGGTGTCTGAATGGAACAGGTGAGGATATTTAATCAAAAGTAAAGGAATATATTTGCACAATTTTAGAGAAATACAAAGTTTGAAGCTGTTCTTACCGAGGGTTTGGTTAGTCTGGGTGGGGGACGAATTTCAGGACGAGATGACCTCTCTGCAAAAAAAGAAAAAAACTGATTTTTGAGGGGGAAAGAAGAAATATAGGAATTTTAAAACTGTGCCTTAAAGGTTTTTTTTACATTTTGTCTTGTTAAAATTACAAATTTTATTTCCATTTTATGTTATAGAGCATTTATATTTAACCCTCTTTGAGTTCGCTGTGATTTCAACTATCCAACTTCTTTAAGCATATCTCCACTACCACATGTATATACTGAATCATTTTTTTGTAAAATTACACAAACTCAGCAGGCTCTTCTTCTTCTTCAAAAATATGTTCTACTTCCTGTCAACAACAAAGCACTTGTCTTTTCCAGCAGCCTTTTTGCAGCGGTGAAACCAGCAGGCCAAACTTTCTGGAGCTCTAATGGGTTGCTCGGTAACGGGCTGGGCTCGGCAGGGGTTGCTAGGTAACGGGCTGGGCTCGGCAGGGGTTGCTAGGTAACGGGACAGCGTCTGCTGATGTATGAGTTTACATTCCGGAGGTTTTTGAAACCAGTCAAAAAATATTAACCTATTGTTTATTTAAGCGATTGGGCTTTTTTTTAGAAGCAGTAGAGGCCCAAATGGAAGTACAAAAATGTATTGTGAAAAAATTTTGTAAGACTATGGCTGCAATGTGAAAAAATGTAAACAGAAGTTCAAGGGTTGTGAATACTTTTTCGCGGGTTTGCAAATGTTTTTTAACATTGAGCTACAATGAGAGAAAATGCAGAGATTTTTTTACCCAAGTAAATGTTTTCCTGGATTTGCGTCTGTGGGACC
>NW_015115241.1:30032-36349 GCF_001443285.1 Poecilia latipinna | reverse complement strand
TATATATATATATATATATATATATATATACACACACAATATGTGTTCAGAAGTGGGGCCTAATTTTAGCTGGAGCAAATGGTAACTTGTGCCAGAACTCGTTAATGAAGCCATAAGTATTTTATCCTGAGTTAAGCAGCACAAAATGGAAAACTTTTAACTTCCATAAATTTCCCTCCTCTCATTCTGTGGACTTTGGGTTTGCTCATCACTTTTGTTTTTAACTTTATGTCATATATTTTAGTGAATTACGTTGTGCATTCCTGATTATTCATGCACTTTTGTGAATGTTTTATCCGTCTGTGTGTTTAATATTTTCCTGTTGCACCTTTGTTGCCCTTATTCCTTGTTTTTCCCTCCCTGTCACCTGAACGTCCCAGTAATCACTCTTCTTTGTATTTATGCTCATTAGTTGAGATTCTCTTGTTTTCCTGCATGGGCCTTAAAGACGGACTCTTTATTATTTCCTCCTGTACGTTGTTGCATGTGAAATCACTTCCAGAATGATTCTGCCTGCCTCCTGCTTTGGGTCCTTCACAAAACCACACATGATAAAATCATTTCCCTCTTTGATTTGAATACCTGAGCTTTATTTGTAATATTTCCATACAGAGTATTAGCTATATTTAAATTCAACTTGTAGAAAAAGACCTGTTTTCTTTTACTCTATAACAGTACACCATGTTTTCCTGGTTTACGTCAGCCAGAATTACCATAACGGTGACTTTTTTAGGGATTTAGTTTTACTTTTATTTGCATAAATGTATTTGACAGAACAGTCTTTTGTGAATTAGCTTAAAAAGTTCGGGTATTCGCCCTCAGAAGTGGGTAGAGTAAGCAAAGATTAAGAATATGTAGCACTACTTCAAAATTTTACTCAAGTAAAAGTAAAAAAGTAAAAACGGATTATAATTCTGATTTTAACATTTAAAAATGTTATTATGAGCGCTCGATATATACATTTATGTTGAAATTCTGTCAATTTTAAGACTGAAATAAAGAAATACTGCAAAAAATACAAAATTTAACATAAAATTAATATTCATAGTAGGTAATATGTCTATGTTAGAACAGGTTAATCTACTTTCAGAGACAATATGTAGTGTTTACCTTGTCTTATTAAAATTATAGAGACACAGCAGATAGAAACATTAAAATAACAAAGCTTTCTCGTATATTTTTGGTTAAAATATATTTGTTTTTTCTTCATTGACGTAAGTTTTTATTGGGTGGAGAATCCAGAACTTTTACCAAAGTAATAATATCATTTGTTCATCTGCAATGTTTTTAATGAGAATAGAGTGAGGAGCAGATTAACAAACACCTCAGGTGAAATCAGGAAGTGGAGTTTCTCCCACAGCGTCAGGTGGTCAGAGGGGAAGTATCGAGCAGAGTAAATGATTACGGACACACGGAAAGGTGGAGAAGAACCGACAGTTTTTAATGTCGACCTCAACATGTCAGAGAACAGTGGCTTCACTGTAAAATGAGCAGCAGGTGTGACAGTAAAAGAGAACTACATCACCTTTCTGCTATTTATCAGCTTTTCCTCATGCAGTTATCTTCAGATATAGCTGCACTTTAGGGTCAGGAGAAGCCACAGTGACAAGGTTGTGCTTTGTGTCGGCTGTTTTGTTGCATCCCTGCCTCTGTGTTGGAGTTTTTAGTGTAAAAAGTAGCCGGTTCAACGAAGAGAGGGCAGCAGGAAAAAGGAAAATGCATCTGACTATGAAATGAAATCTAATGCAAACCAGGACAAGGTACGCACCATTCAAATGTCTCACCACTCACACAATAGAAATAGTGTTTCTGTGTTAGTGACAGCAGCTCAATCTGCTCCCACAAATGTTTAAAAAAAAGAGCAGCTAAAATAGCTTTTGTGCAAAAATATTCCTCTCATGTTTTTTTGAGTGTGGTTTGGGCTTTTTCACCCAAAGGAGAAACTGAGACTTTACGAGAAAGACTTAAAATAGACTCCTTCCTACACTGAAATTAAAAGTGAGAACTGAATGTTTTTTTTACACATTTTGAAACCTAAAGCTTTAATCTGAAAAATAAACATTTATTCCACATGGCAACAACCACCACTCATCATGATTTCCTGTACAAGCGGCTGAAACTCGGCATGAGGAAGTGACACGTTTGGATAGAAGAGTCAAATAAAGACCTGTGTTAGGGTCAGAACTGGTTCTGAATGAGACAAAAAATCAGTCAGACTCTTTTTTTTAATTTACGTTAAATCTAAATCAAGTGAGATTAAACTACAGATTAGAATCCTGTGACTGATTTTATGAAAACTTTTCACAACAAGGAGATCTGCTTGTCATCACTCAGAACAGACCTGACTTTCTTTACGCTTGTCAGGTAAACACATCCTAACAAACCTTTATGTTCTGAACATCATCGTATTATTCCCTCATGCAGCCCTGCTAAAGTAAAACAAACAGAAGTGACGGTATCTGCACAAGCAGTCAGCAAAAGTTTGTGACAACACCTTCCCACTTCCCCCTTATTTCACCCAACATTAACAAAGCATTATCCGAAGTAGAACCAAAGAAAAGACATTTACTTTACCATGGTTAGGATGCTGGCACGAGTCTCACAGCTCAAGTCATGAGGACGTGTCTTTGTGTCAGATGCAAATAGTCTCAGAGATTAAAAGCGTGCGATATCATAAGAACGAACAGCAGCTCTCATTTGCATTTCCTACCTGTCGTCAGACAGACAGACAAGCAGAGAGTCTCACCTGCAGCTAGATTTCCCTCCTCTAAATGATCTGCAGCAGAGCAGAAATATACGCACTGCAACCCTCTAATGGCCAAAAGAGAAACTGACTCTATTTGAAGCTGTAGCTCATATAACCTGCTGCGCAGTTTGCTTCCACATGTATGTAGGTAACGGAGTTGTTTTATTTTTTCTTGTAATCATGTAAAGACTGAAAGTTTCTCAAGTTTTGTTGTTGTGCTTCTTTTGGCTGTTTTTCTGCCGGGTCCCTGTAGACTGGAGCCACATTTAGCCATTCAAACTCATGAATTCAGACTCTGACATGCAGATCAGTGTTTACACTGAGAATAAACTCTCATTCAAGGTTTTTGACTCCTCGTTGTGTGTTTTCCAGGCACATCATGCCATTTTATAGCACAATCAAGTAGCTACGTTACCTTCAGTTGTTATAAAAGCAGATACATATCAAATATGACTTAAAAGAAATTTTACTTTGTAATTTAACTCCTTGAAATTGGCCCTCTGTCTCTTTAAAAATTTCTGCTCTTTCTCAAACTGCCCTCAGGAAGTCATTACAGCAGAGCTTCTCTATTTACCTTTCAGCAACATTTTTATCAGTCATGCACTGAGAAGTAGCACATTTAACGAGATCAGTTCATGCACAGTTCCACCAGGCATTTGCTAATTGCTGCTGGCTAGTCTGAAGGAGCTGAGGGGGGCATTCGCAGAGGATAGCTGCTCTGAAACGTAGAAACTGCACCTCAGAGGAGGATCTTCGTCCTGAAGGCGGAGCTAGATCCACCCAGCCGTTTTGCACAGCTGAATGGTTGTCATGGAGATTAAAGGATTTCTCAAACATGCCTGAAAGACAACTCTATGTTTTTGATGATGGAATAACATTATAACATGATGTAAACCTCAAAAGTCAATTTTACATAATACTGCCCCTTTGAGACATTTTATGAGGGGTTATTTTAGATATTTTCCACTGATTTTTCCAAAGAAATATGAAGAAATTGTGTCCCTCAGATAGGCTGATAGTCCTAAAAGATTTATTTAAAACTGCTTCTGATACAGTGTCTTGCAAAACTATTTGACATTTTATGCTATAAATCACTAACTTCTATGTTTTCTAATAGGATTTTGTAAGATAGATGAACAAAAGAGACACACAATTATGAACAGAAAGAAAAATGAAACAGATTTTTAGATTTTGAAATGAAAATCTGAAAAGTGTGGAGTACATTTTTATTCAGCCCACTGTGAATCAAACACTTGGTAGATCCACTGTTCTCTGCCATACCAGCTCCAAGACTTTATTTCTAGAAACTGAAATATTTTGCAGCCTCACAAAAAATAAATGGTTGAGCTTAGATTTGGACTTTAACTGGGCCATTTTAACAGATATGTTTTGATCTAAACTATCCTGTTGGAAGTTTGTTGGAAGGTGAAACCTTTTCCCCAATCGCATGTAGAAAGAGGCACAAATGAAGAATTTAATAAACAAAACGTATGAGACTCTGAAAAATGAAATCCAGAGCTCATATGAGTTTTAGTTCAGCTGAAACACATGGAGATGATGAGGCAGCGCATGTGAGTGAAAACAATAGAAACAGGAAGCAGAATAATACAATGAGAAACTCAAGAGGGCATAAACAACAAAACAAATGGAGAAGGCTAACACTAATCTAAAGAAAATAAAATAAAATGCACAAAGTTACAAAATGCAACAATAAAGAAAACTAAACTTGAAGGAATAATCCTGTATGGCAAGACATTTTGAGCAATAATACAAGGAAGTGAACAGCATGAATAAAAAGGAAATAATCAAAATACAAACACAGTTAAACTTGACAGGAACAATCTACAGGAAATAATATAAATATTCAGGAAGGACAACAAAATATGAAAATAAACCTGAAGGTAAAAACCCAAATGTCTGAAATAATCAAACACCGACCAAAACCCAAACACCTTTTGTAGCCCCTGACTGGTTCTCTGGTTCCAGTTTAATCTGTATTTATCTTAATCACTTCTTCGTCCCTGATACTTTTTTCCACACCTCAGCATGATACTGCCACCACCATGAAGATGACATATTCAGTGTTCAGTTAACCCTGTATAAAATAAATGCAGGTGGGACAAAAAGTTCAGTTTCTATCTTATCTGACTGATGGACTTGGTTCCACGTGTTTGATACATGAGTTGGGTTTCTTCTTGCCACTATTTTATAAAGATTACCTAAAATCTCAATAAAATCAAACTCAACAAAGGAGTAATAATTGTCCTGTTGCTTTCTAAGCATTGGATCTCTTCAGCTGCTGGGACGTCCTCTTCCCAGTTTCAGGTTACTGACTTAGCAAAGCGCCATCAGACATTCACAGCTTGTGCTTTTATG
Organism: Poecilia latipinna; assembly: GCF_001443285.1. Lineage (NCBI taxonomy): Eukaryota > Metazoa > Chordata > Actinopteri > Cyprinodontiformes > Poeciliidae > Poecilia > Poecilia latipinna. The sequence goes on along the minus strand of NW_015115241.1, from coordinate 31,227 downwards.
AACTAACCCTGCTTTAAACTTCTCCATCTTTTTGTCACCGCCTGACACACCTCTGAGGTGTTAAAAAAAGCTGCTGTGTTAGGACTGAGATTAAATTACACACCAGTTTACTGTGTTTACATGAAAGGTGAAGGCAATAATTTGAACTGAATCTTATCCAGGGTTATCAGAATAAAGAGACCTGAATAATAAGATAAATACACAACATTCTGGGGTTTTAATTGTTTGTTTTGGGGGTTTTCAAAAACATATTTACACTTGTGTGCTAATTTATGTCAGTCTAAGTAAAATCCCAATAAGATACTCAGACTTTCAATGCAGTAATGCAATAAAATGTGTTTATGTTTTATGTAAACAATCATTTACACCTGGAGTTTAAGACCATTTTTGTGCTTTACAAACAAAAAAAAAAAAAAAAAAAAAAAATTTTTCTGAAGCAGCCAAAGTCACTGATCAGTTTAAATATGAGGTTTCAGTTTTGCTGGTCAGAGTAACTACTTCCCTTTCAGAAAAGGTGATCCCAAAATTACTAAGGTTATGATATTATTAAATTACAAATTTTAGAGCTGAAATGTCATTTTCACCAGCAACCAGGGGAGGAAGTTACTCCCAGCTATTTGACAACTTCAGGAGGAAAGTAATTAAATCTACTTCATCTTGCATGGCCTTGATTCTACAGAAAGGTTTTGCTCATCATACAACACTGGATGCAATTTAGGAAAAATATTAGATTTCTGAGAACACTACAACAATCTGCTTTGTAAAGCAGCTGATTCAGAATCATCTGTCCACTTTATGGCCTGAGCTGGGCCAAGAAATGAGAAATCATTTTTATTTCCTTTTGTTCATTATTCATGTCAAATCAAGTTTATTTGTTTAGCACATTTCAGCAACAAGGTAGTTCAAAGTGCTGCACTATAACACTGTAATGCAGTAACCAATTATGAAACGAGCAATAAACATTACATTTTGTCAAATGACATCAAAATACATCAAATATATCGATCCACTTATAAATCAAAGGGTTTGTTAGTTGTTCAGTTTTCTCAATTGTTGATTATGGTATATTTTATGACTTTATATTTGTGTGTTTTATATGTAAAGCACTTTGAAACTACATTGTTGCTGAAATGTGCTACACAGATAAAATTTGATTGATTGATTGATTGATTGATTGATTGATTGATTGATTGAT
>NW_015115241.1:24823-27123 GCF_001443285.1 Poecilia latipinna | reverse complement strand
GATTGCCAGATGGAGAAGCACGATTTATTACTCCAGAGAACAGGTCTCCACTGCTCTATAGTCCAGTGGCAGCATGCTTTGCATCACTGCATCCAACACTTTGACTTGGTGATGTAGGGCTTGGATGCAGCTGCTCCACCATGGAAACCCATTCCATGAAGCTCTCTACGCTCTGTTCCTGAGCTAATCTGAAGGCCACATGAAGTTTGGAGGTCTGTAGTGATTGACAGCAGAAAGTTGGCGACCTACGGCTTCAGCAGCCACTCCATCAGTTTATGTGGCCTACCACTTCGTGGCTGAGTTGCTGACACTTCGTTTTCTTATACAGCTTACAGCTGACTGTGGAATATTTAGGAGGGAGGAAATTTCACTCGTGATGGGCCATCAGAAGCCAGGCTACGAGGCGTGTACAGGGGGTGTGTCAGATGAAGCCCCGCTTGTGTGATCTTGCTGAAAACCATGTGACTGACGACAAACGATACCTCACATTGCATGGGTCACGTGACTGCTTCATTTTGCGTGTCGGTTTTCAAAATAAAAGCATAATGAGCCGTACGCTTCATGAGCTATTGTATTTGATCGCGCATCAAAGGAGTATTTGTTTTCAGCAGTGGCCGAAATAAAAGGAACCTTGACCAACATAGTTCATGTGCATTAATATTTTGATGACGGCACTCATTAAAAAGTTATGTTTGTTACCGGTTTTCTCAATTGTTGATTATGATATATTTTATGACTTTATATTTGTGTGTTTTTATTATGTAAAGCACTTTGAAACTGCATTGTTGCTGAAATGTGCTACACAGATAAAATTGATTGAAATGGAACATGCAGCAAGAGGGAAACAATCTGACATCTGGGGTTACTTAGAGATGATCGCTCACAAGATTATTAAATAATAATAATTAACCCCTTCACCTCCGAAATTCTCACCTTCTTGAAATTTCCACTATTTCGTTATTCTGCAAAGATATATCAGGCTTCCACAACAGAAACAGACATAAAGCTGTAGGAACAGTAAAATTCTGGCCTAATGAGTAAAAATATAAAGGATCAGAGAGCCAATAGAAATCCAAGAAAAAGAGAATTTTTGAAGAATTTTAGTTTTTCAGGAGGTAAATCAAAACTCAAAGAATGTCTGCCCCAACAAGCTCTGCACTCTGAATACACTAAAACAAATGTCTATTGTGAAATCAGTCAATGACAAAAGAAAACAGCCACTGGCAGTCAACATATACCAGGATTGGCTACAAATAATTTTAATAACTAAAAAAAGATTAGTTAAATAGGATTTAATTGACTGTCCTGTTACTAAACATGAGTTTGACAAAAACATTGTGACAATATTGCATTTACTAATGTTTTTTAAGTATGTCTGTCTGAGTGACAAGGCTGCCACAGTTTCAACAGCAGATGTCACGAGTGAGAAATGAATGAACCACCAAGTAATAAACCTTTGGGCAAAGCAATGGACTGGGAAGCTTCATTGTTTTACAAGGCTTCATCACTAAATTTCACGACTGGACACAGGTGGTATCCGATAGCAGCTCCACGCTGGAATTCACTGAGCTGCTGAGAGCGGCCCATTCTTTCACAAATGTTTGCAAAAACAGTCTGCATGCCTATAGGTGCTTAATTTTATACACCTGTGGTCATGGAAGTGATTGGAACACCTGACTTCTATAATTTAGGTGGGTGAGCAAATATACTTTTGTTGATATATCACATAATAAGAACCTTTTTTGAGGCAACAAAGTAATACAGTCTGCTTAATACCTTTATTTTAAACCAAAAGCAGCATGTTCAATATTAAATGTTAAACATTTTAAGCCAGCAACAGTGAAACATAATGCTAATAATCTTTTGTAGAAGAGAATCTCTGTTTTACATCATATTGTATTTGAAAGAAAAGAAAAAAAAAGATTGCAACCTACAGATAATTTTCGGTTACAAGCAAAAACTGTTCAGGAGAAAAAAAGAAGAGTCAAGTAGGATGAAATAAAACTTTATTTTATTTCCCAGATCATGCTAAAGGCCATCCTTTGAAGTGACAGAAAACAAATGGAAAAAAGTTATACATCTTTTAAGAGCAAATTATGAAACCATCGTTATTCTGACTCACCAGAACGAGTATAAAACATCTACAGTCAGGTATCTTGTAAATGAATTAACATAACGAGTGATCCGCTTTTAAGAAAACATTAACAAATTGATGAAAAGCAAACACTGATCTAGCTAAAAATTAGCTACAGTAAAGATAAGAATTTCAATATATAATTTTATAGGTTTTCACAGTAAAT
>NW_015115241.1:0-20277 GCF_001443285.1 Poecilia latipinna | reverse complement strand
CTGTCTCTGGCGACCTGTCCAGGGTGTACACGGCCTCTCGCCCGAAAAGTTCACTGGGGATAGGCACCAGCACCCCTGTCGACCCCACTAGGGTATACAGAGGATGGATGGACCTTTCACTGCTGTGAACAACAGCCTGAGTAAGAGACAGAAAGGGAATTCAGGAAACTGGTTATCTTCTAGGCCTGTATTTTGTATCTTCCTGTCAACTCTGACCAGTATGCTGGCAGCATGATGTCACCACCAGGGCTGGACTGGGACCAAAATATAGCCATAGTATCTTTTTCCATGGCAGCCCATGTTGACTACTTATACACAACATACCAGAGCACATGTGAATGCTGTATTGTTTCAAAAGTTAAGATAAAGCACAGCAGCTGACAAGGAAGAGTGTAACTATGTTAAATATTTGTAGTCTATAATCCCAGAGAACTAGAAGATCCTAATTGGCAGCTGCACATCAAGACATTGTCACAACAACACTACTTCATTATGCTGTTTACAACAGTTCTTAGGAGAGTTGGACTGAGAAGTAGTTTGTATGATGAGCTCAGCAGACTCCCAGTTCCACCATGAGTGGTAAACAGCTGCTCTGTGAGGTGAAAGCTCGACTGGGGCCTGTAACTCCAAGGAGGAGCTTTGTGCAAATAGTCAGCACTTTGTGTGAGCAACCGTTTAGGCACTCCTGAATAGCTTCAAATATTTCTCAAACATGCATGAAACAATCAAAGCAACATTGCAGGTATGTTTGTGATGACAATATAATATTATACCATAATATAAAGATCAAAAAATTGATTTTTACACAATATACTCCCCCTTTAAAAGTACAGAGCAAAAATAATAATTTAAAAAAATAAACTAAATACAAATGAGAGATAACTATTGAATGAATTTGCAGCCCCTGAAAGAGCCTGGTATCCTTCATGTTTTATTCTTAATCTTAGAAAATGTAAAAACATGATAGTCGATCAAGTTATCTTTAAATAATTTGATGAACTGAAATTGAAAAGACCACATAACAGCAATTTGTTGATTGAGCATTTGATTTGTTTATTCCTTCATAGCTTACAAATTTTGTTTCATGTTTAAAAGAGACATATGTGTTTTATATGATGAATATAAATAATGCATATTTGTCCTGACTTCATGTTTGCTGTCAACTTAGGTTAACTGTTAATAGACAAAACAATAAACCAGAACAGGATCATGATTTCAGAGCCTTAAATAAAGAGCATCATAAGGGCTGAAGACAGGAGCAGCAGGGTGACACCAGGTCCAGTTGGTACAGGACCGTTGCCAGTCAGTACGGCACCTTTTCCAGTCAGAATGGTACCGTTGCCAATCAGTACGGCACCTTTGCCAGTCAGAAAGGTACCGTTGCCAATCAGTACGGCACCTTTCCCAATCAGTACGGCAGTGTTGCGAGTCAGTAAGGCACCGTTGCACAAGTCCTTGTCACAGCACTGAATGGGAGAAATGCAATCTGCCTTTTTCCAGCAGCCCCTGTCAATCAGTCCTGTAAGAGCAAGAAAACCTCTCAATAGTATTCATAAATATGCTCTATAATGTCCACAAATAGCTCATACAAGTTAAATCTTTTTGCAAGTGATCAGTTCAAGCAGCACAGATTCTCATACATTTAAATTCTTACCTTCTGACTCAAAAGAACCACATCGGTCGAAACCATCAGGACAAGTCAAATAATTTGTACAGCCACTGGGATCAGATGTTACACATATGTAGCATCTCAATCCGGATGCTAAATGAAGAACCAAAAGAATTAAACATCATTATCAATAACAACAAAAACAAGCTAAGAACTTGACAGATGTGTGTCTTTTTTATTACACTTACAAGCCACTTAAATACAAATTTTCAATTAAATGAAAAGAAAGTCTTAAAGCCTTTAACGGTGAAAACATAAATTGTTTGTACTGTTGAACACGGCATTAAGACAGTCCCGTCCGAACTGTAAATACAGAACTCAGTACATTCAGTACGTTTCTATATACATTTTTACAGAAATGAGTAAATCAATCAATCAATCAATCAATCAATCAATAAAAACAAGACTCAAAATTTGGTTTAAAATTTCAAAAAATATAAAATCCAGTTCAAATGTTTTGTAAACTAATAATGAGAGCTTTAAACAAATATATGACTTACAGCTTTGAATCAAGTCATAGAGAAACTCCTAAACTTTAGGACAAAACCTGAATTGCTTATAAAACTTAATCTTTGTTTTATTTCCCCCCTTTTTGTTAAATTCAAGAAATTCTTACCAACAGAAAAAGTTACAAACAGGACAAGAACTCCGTAAAGCTTCATCATGAACGTAGGCTGTGCGAAGGAAAAACGTTTTCTTTCAGTCCTTTCTTCTTTCTCTTCCTTTCCCTAAATAAGCCCGCTCCACAGGGACCTGAATATAAAGAGCTCTCAAATGACATCATGGCCCTCATAAAAACTCAGCATTACTTTCAGTTCTGACATGTGTTTATTCAGGATATTGGAATATTGTATTTAGAAAAAGAAACGTAAACATGTCAAAGTCAGTAAGTGTATATTAACAGATTTTCATTGCACTGTATTTAAAAACAGTTCAAAGAAATAAAAAAGGACATATTTTTAGTATTCAAATTCAAAAATACTTTATTGATCTCGTCTTGGAAAATAAAACTTTTGCTTATTTACTGGGAAGAAATAAACAAGTGTTATACTTATGGAACTGATAACGGAGGTTTCAGTGAAGATGTTTTTTCTTCTCTTTCAAACCGGAACTCCTTTGAACCAGGTTTGATTTATGGACAGAGGTACAAATTAACTCAAGATGGGAGAAACTGAGAGAGAAATGGGTGTAGGCACCATGTACGTGACTGATAAGACATGAAAGGAGAACTGTATGTGTTAAGTTTCACTTCTTCCTTCTTCTCTCTTGCTTTTCTTTTCTCAGACGGTGATGTTTACTCTGATTTTCTAAAGAAAATATCTAAAGACAAATGTGCATTTCTCTGATTCTATGCATACCCCTTTATCAAAACGAATAAAGAATTTACCTAAACAATCCCAAAGGAAAACTAAAAGTTGTTGTAGCTCATTAATTCTTCAAATAGTTATTGTAGACAGTGATGGCTATTGACAGGAAAGATCTTCTGTAACAGTCTGTATTACAGTGATTTTGAAGAAGCCTCTGACTGAAGACACTCCCCCCGCCCCGCAATACAGTCTCACGAAGAAGATGGTCAGGGTTGTCCGCAGACATCCTCTGTGATGTCTCACCAGAGCTTTTCCTAGTGTGACACAGTTTAAAAACAAAACTTGGAAGCACAAAAACAGAACTTAAAAGAACACAACATTTCCTGTGATTCTGGCACAAACATGCTGCATCAATCATACTACTTTGAATATTGTTTATGCTACACACACTGTTATGTGATGACATTTTATTGTGCGTGCAGCTATAAAAGTTTTTCTAACACGTCATGTTCTGAACTCTGGATAAAAATAAGCTCAGCATTTAGCTTGTTATACTTTTTCCTTTTGGCATTGGTAGGATGACTTTTAGATGTTTATGTCAGAAAAATCATGAAGTTCTCTGAAGTTGTATTTCCTCCTTCAAAAGTTTGAAGTTTCTTTCTTTAAACTTCTTACTTTAAGTTTTCCAAGACTTTTGACTTTAAAAGTTTAAAGTACTGTAACTTGGAAAGTTGCGATAAACTACTTAAATTATTTTACTGTCCAGATCAGACAGTAAAAAACCTTACTGTCTCATGTGGTAAAAACATATAAAAATTGTCAAGGTTAACAGGTTAATTTTTACTATATGTAACCTTGTCTGCTGTGCAGGTTAATGTTAAAGTTCTGCCAGATTAGAATTACACTGGTGAGTCAAACTGAATTTTTTTCTAGTTTTTAGAGTCGAAGATTATGTGGGGAAAAACTTTAATACCAAAAGCCATTTTTATATTTCAAAATAAAAGTGTAAAATGTTCAGCTGAGATTACATATTACTTTAAAAAATCTAATATTACAGCAGATAGTCCACTTAAACTGATGACCCTCCTTTTTTTTAACAGCCAAAACCGGAAATTGTTTCAAATTGTATCCAGTTTTGAAAGATGGAGATATTATTGCTGTGACAGAGGAGGAGAAGAGAAACATTTTGGTTAAAATTTTGTTAAAGTTCACAGTTGTGATAAGTACAGAGGAAAAACAGAGAAGAGTTTGTACAATCAATAAAAATGTTAATTTGTTGGAACAAATTGTAAGAACTAATGACTTATTAAATGGTCCCTTTTCTTTATTTGAACTAAATAATGTTAATAGGAAATAAAAGAATGATAATATTTCTTGTATTATGGTTATTGAGCTTAGTAATTCAACTTAAAAGGTTTTCCTGGAATTGTATAATAACACCTGGGAAATAGTTTTTTTTTAACCTATGGCATGGAAAGAAGCAATCATAGTTCCAAACCTAAAATCAGGTAAAGAGTGGTCAAACCAGCAAGTTATAGACATATTGCATTAAATTCACATATAACTACTTTGTTAAAAAGAGGAGATATTTATCAACATTTCAAAGTGGACTTAGAAAAGGTAGAAGCAGTATGGATCCTATTCTACGTTTAGAACATGAAATCAGAAAAAGGGCAAGTTAGTAAGGAGAGTATGGTGGCTGTCTTTTTTCATATGGAGGAAGCGGATATGGAAGGAAGGTTTTAAATAACATTTAAAAAGGTGGGAATTAGTGGATTCATTGTTTTATTGGATAAAATGTTTTTTACAAGATAGACCAGTACAAGTAAGAATAGGGCAACATTTTTCAGAAAGATTTTTGGTTGAAAATCTTTCTGAAAAAATTTTCAGAAGAAAATCTTTTCGCTTTACTTCCTTAGGGAAGTGGTTTGACGTACTTCCCTAAGGAAGTACACTATACTTTCTTAGGGAAGAATAGCGTACGGCAAACATATGTTTGACAATTTTGGAGAGTGGAATGGGGTTTTCTTTATTTGCTGATGATGGAACAATCTGGAAAAAGGGTAAAAACTTAAATTGTATTGTTAAAAATATACAAGAAGCAATTAATAAAATGGAAGATTGGTCCTTTAGGTGGAGATTTAAAAATTCTATAGACAAAACTAAGAGTTTATTTATTTATTTATTCATTTATTTTTTACAAAGGAAGTGTTTGAAAATCTAAAATTGCAAATATATAATCATGATTTAAGTTTAAGCCATTTAAGTTTTTGGGTTTAAGGCTGGATGAACACCTTACTTGGAAAATTCATTTTCAAAAAGTAGTGGAAAAGTGTAAGAGAGTTTTAAATGTAATGAGGTGTTTGGTGGGGAGTGAGTGGGATACTGAGAGAAAAACATTGAAAGCAATACACGGGTTTAGTACGGTCTGTATTTGATTATGCCAGCATAGCCATCATACATGTTAAGAAATTTTAAAACCCTGGGAAAAAGAAAAAAAGAAATGAACCGTTTCATGCATGAATTATGATCCTTTGTGTCAGGATTTTTTTCCAAAATGTTTTTTGATTTTCTTAAGGCATAAAAAAGGTAGGAAAAAAATTTAGTAAAAAGTAAAAAAAAAAAAATTTTTAGGTGATCAATTGTAAGTTTCTCCAAATACAAAGTTGTTATTTGAAAAATATATCAGTAGTATTGTTCTTTAGGGGTTATCTGATGTCACAATATTTTTTTTACCTGCAAGAGTCGTCTACAGTAGAAGGAGGGACCGGGTCGGTTGCAATGCTTTTATTATCTGTCGGCCATATTGGATTTAACAAAAATAATTTCTTGCATTTGCAGCTGATGGCCAGTAGTTGATAGTGTATTTTATGATGCATTGGTGTAGAAAGGCAGAAAAATTATATCCAAATTACGTTTTAGCAAACTTACAGTTAAATACACAAGATATTTTAAATAATCTTTTCAATTCTGAATATTTTTGTTCTTTACTGAAAAACCTTAAGAAGACGAAATTGATAGGATACAGAGTTTATACGTAGTATACACACTCCACTCCAGTAGATGACGGTAATGCACATCAATACGTTGCGGCGTCATTTTACGCGCCTGGGTGACGTCAGCTCCTGCGCCGCTATGTTTTGAAAAGCCGGTGGAGCTTCAACTACTTCGTTATGACCGGTTTTATGCAGGTTTTTAAAACATTTCGGTTAAAAAAAGAAATGTAAACATGCCAAAGTCTGTGAAGAAGCCCTGCACTACTCAGACCTCCATCAGCAGGTACTTTGGAGGACTGAGCAGCAGCAGCAGCAGACCTCAGTGTGGGATTAAACCAAATCCTGCAGAGCATCGGCTCTCAAGAGGAAAGGTGAGGTCTGCTACTTAACTCATTTCATATCCGACATGTCATCTGTGGTTTGCTTTATGCAACTCTTCCAGAATTTAGTTCCTCGGAAAGTATAATGTCACACTAAGAAAGGTTTTTAAACCACAGCTCTTAATTCATGGGGATTTTGTGACCTCTGCTCTATCAGCACTCAGTCATTGGAGTCCTCCACTATTATGGGTTGAAAAAAAGTCACAGCTAAAGGAATCATGTATTGAAATATTGCTGTGTCCAGTTATATTAATTGGACGTTGAGAGGAAGGAAGAAGTGTGATAGACAAAGATGCAAGTGCAATAGGTATAATTGAACCTTTATTGGAGGACTTTGAATCACAGTCCACAGAAGCCTTGATGTTTGAATATTGTATTTTATTCAGACATCAAGGTAACAGAGTCTGGAGGAAGAGTGGAGAGTAATCAAAGTTGCTTCAGGTACTGGTTGAGGTTTTCACAGTGTGAAATTTAGGGTGCCATGTCATCTTCAGAGCAGCCATTTGCAGGAACTTTTAAAATATTTAATGTTTCGCTGACAAGCTTTATGGAGTTGCTGATTTAATTTTCCAACAAAACTTGGCATCTGTCCACATTGCTAAGGGAATACTACCTGCTGGTGTTACTCTCCTTTTATTGATAAGCAAACTGTACTGACCTGTAGCCCAAGCAGAATGTCATAGACACCAGACCCAACAGTGCAGATGAGCTGAAGGCAACCTGGATTAATGAATGAATGGATAAATTTATTAATCAAAACCTCAGCAAAGCCACAGACTGCTTGCCTCCAATCACTGATTCACCAATTCATGCAAAAAGGGACCCAGCCAAGTACTGAAGGCTCATACTTTACAGTAGAATAATATACATTTCCATACATTTCTGCTGTTTCTTATTGGTTTTAGGTAAAGTTATACTTTTGTGATAAACCACATTTAGGGCTTTAATTAGCTGTTAAACATTATCATCAAAATTATAATAAAAAACAATCGCTTTAAATATTTCACTGTTTCTCCAAATCAAAATTTTTGAGTTTCTTGAATTAAATATTGACGTTAATTAGCTTTTTAGGTACACACTAATTTATTGTACCTGTGATTATTTGGCTCTTGTACTTTAGTTGAAACTTTCCTCTGGTGATGAAGATGGGTTGCCATCAAAACGAACCAAACTGGCTGTGAAGGGCCACCAGGTGGAAGACGTGCAGTGTGAGCCCGGACCTTCTCAGAGTGTTAAAGGTGAACACAAGCTTATCATCTAATTTCATTTCTTCTAAAAATATTTCCTTTACTGTTTGAAAACTAAATATTCTTGGTTTGTTTCTTCTCCCTAGAGGCAAAGCCGACATTGAACCGAGGAGGAGGAGGAGAAGGAGGAGGACGAGGAGGTCTCTGCTCCTCCACTTTGGAGAAGCTGAAAGGTTTCTCCTGCATGATGGCTGATCCATTTCTCCGGGCCATCGAGGACGAAACAAAGATGGATGACCGCAGCGGCAAAAGCTCTAATATGAGGAGTTCTGTTTCGCCTAGTTTTGTGGATTCTCATCAGCAAATCAGCAAGACACTGCCTGGGACAGAGAAGAAGCGGGATTATGAAACACAGAATCATGACGAAGAGGATCCAGAGCTGGCTGTCACTAATCTGGTATGTTAAACAAATTCTTCTCTATGTGAAAAAGACATGAGAACATATTTAAACCTCAAAGGTTGGTAGTTTAAGCCCTGAATATAATATTTAGCTGCTTTCTATAAATGTTCTGACTAGGGCCTCTGACCTCTACCTCTTTCAGATGGGGTCAAGTAAAGCCAGGCTCGCGTCATCAAGCAAATAATGATTAAGTTTACTCTTCACATAAACTCTGAAAAGATCACAAGGACACAAAGACTTGCCTTTTACAAAACGAGAGAAGTGTGTCAGACTGTTTAGGCTAACTCCAACAAGAGCTTGCAAACCTTCGGTATTCATTCTCCTCAAAGCACAGGCGTGCCGTCATAGTGATAATTCAACAGCACAGGCAAGTGCAGGAAATGCATTCCATATATGGCAGCTGCAAAGTGAGGCGTTTTGCACAGGATGTCACAGTTCAGCTATCTTTGTAAACGGCTGCGAAAGCGTCTGCACATTGTCTGGAAACTTCTTTAACAGGAAAACACCTGCAGAGAAAAAAACACAGCAGATATAGCAGTGAATAAATGGTAAAAAGTATCAACATTTCCATCAATGACATTACTGGAACTCTCTCTGTGCCGACGCCTGATGCAGTGAGAATCCATTCAACAAGCTGAATATGTTACTCATAAGCAGGGAGTGTATTCTTTATGTTTGGATTAAACCTGGCTATAAATATTGCATAGGAAACAGTGCTAAGATTTACTAAGATTGGACACATACTATAGTCATGATGATTAAATACTTTTTGTCACTTTGATCAACTTTGTTTTCTCTGTGCTTTTTTGATCTGAGCTGGTAATTCTTAGAATAATTTGCCACCTCCATTGATAAACTGCAAACCTATACAGTCTGAATACAGTTTAAACAGTTTGCTCAGAAGGTACAAATGTTTCTTTTTTCACTTCCTTTTATTGGTTTACTTTGTCCTTATTCCCTTTACCTGCTGTTTATTTTTCTTGTCATGTGTCCAGTCTTGGCATTTCGGGCATACCATATACAGACGCTGGTTCCCAACACATGACAGAGCAGATTTGCTCCTAAAAAGGATATTTGAAGTTTGTGTCATAATTGCATGATTGACTTTATGTTATTTTATTGGGATATTCATCATTGATGGGAACCTGGAGCAGTGAAGGAGTCAGTGAATCATTTACTTTAATTGCCACTCAATTAAATTTTACTGAGCAATACAATCTTTTTTTAATGCACCGCTGTTCGAAGAGCTTAACTTCAAACTTGAGCACTGCTAACAAACTAAAAATAACCACATTTGAGCATATTTTCTTCCCCCTGCAGGGATTTTGCTTGTCTAAGATCACAAAGTCAGGAGGAAGGGAGGGAGGCAAGGTTGCAGAGTCTCCATCAGACTCCAGCGCCCCCTGCAGACGCTCCAGAAGCACATACACCCCCCTGGAGCAGCAGGTCATGGAGCTGAAACAGCAGCATAAGGACGTGCTGTTGGCAGTGGAGTGTGGCTACAAATACAGGTTCTTTGGAGAAGATGCAGAGGTAAAAACCCGAGTATGCTTAAATAATCAGATGTAATCGTAGCTCCAGTGTATCTGCTACTTTGCAAAAGAAAGTATTCTCATTGAAACTACACACTTCTCATTTCCTAGTACCCCGGGGGAGGAGAGAAAACATCTTTGCTCCAGGTTTAGACCAAATAATCATTTAGAAACTTTTGCATTTGAACAGATTGCTGCCAAAGAGCTGAACATAACTTGTCACCTGGATCATAACTTCATGACGTGCAGCATCCCGACTCACCGCCTGTTTGTTCACGTCAGGCGCCTGGTGTCTCATGGACACAAGGTAGCAGATGATTGCTAGATTCTGATTCTCTTCTTCCCCCTTCCACTCCGTTAGCAGAGACAGATATCGTCTCGTCACTTCTGTCTGTCATTTTTAGGTTGGCGTTGTGAAGCAGACAGAAACGTCTGCGCTGAAGGCGTCAGGGACCAACAGAAACGCTCTGTTCAGCCGTCAGCTCAGCGCCTTGTACACCAAGTCCACTCTGGTGGGAGAGGGTATCCTTACAGGCATTTTCTGTCCTTACATGCCCCTAAAGTAGCTTTTTTTAAATCCCTTGATGTCCTTGACGAGGTATTATTTCCAGACGTAAACCCGGTCTGTAGAGTGGCAGACGTGGAGGAGGGGGGCTGTGCTGACGTGGTGTCGGACCCTCCTGACAGCTTCCTGCTGTGCATCAGTGAGAACTGGGACAAAGTGAAGAAGCAGCTCTCTGTGGGGGTGGTGGTGAGTCTGATAAACATAAACTGCAGCTGAAACCAAGCAACATGGTGTGCATTTCAACAATATGAAGCACATCAAATCTGAGTTTATCTGGAATCTAGAAGATTTTAAGTAATTCCTGAAGGAAATGGTATTTTCAGCTAGATAAACTATGAGAAGATCAGTGGTTATTTGTCAACAGGTTTGAGAGAGTCTGGCTGCCTCATGTTGGAAATATTTTCCAATTAAAGAAGTTCGCTAGCCAATTACATCTCCTCCTCTGTTAAAGTGAGATATTTTCATAACAAATTTATCTATTAAAACTTATATGAAAGTGTTGGTCAATGGTGACGTTTTATATTGGAGTCTTTCTTGGCAGATGTCATTGGTATTTGATCAAAATGAACAATGATGCATCCACAGGTTTATGACTTTTTTGTTTGTGTTATATTCAATCCATAACAGAGTATTAGGGCCATCATGGATTAAAATGAAAAATGGATACATTTCAGCCAAAAACGTCTTTAATATTCTCTGATGTCAAAATATAATAAATTGGCAAGAATTTTTTTTTCCTTGATTAAAGGCATACATTTCTGATATGAGAACTAAAATATCCTCTGACGTGAGAAATTTGTAAGAAAAAAAATCCTGAATTTGTAAGAGAAAAATCTCTTATAGAAATATTTTACACATGTTTTGTCTGGATTAAGGAATAAAGTCATTTACCCTCTTGTCATAAATATTAAAGACAATATTTAAAAATTCCAATTTCAACTTTGATTGAACTGGAAGGAGAGTCATTTTTATCCATATTTAAAAATATGGCTGACTTTATTTGTAAAGTCAGCCATCTAATATGAACTGAGTGATCAAACTACCTCTTTACCCTCTAATCTTTTGTTTTCTCCTTTTTCTGTCCCTGTGCTTGTATCTTGTGCATCAGGCCGTCCAGCCCAGCACTGGAGACGTGTTCCTGGACTGTTTCCCTGATGGTCCGTCCCGCTCCGAGCTGGAGGGCCGTATCCTGAGGATAAACCCAGTGGAGGTTCTCGTGCCTTCGGACCTTTCGGATCAAACCTCCAAACTGCTGCTCAGTATCGCTAATGCCAGGTAATCTGCTGTCACGCCACAAGGGGGCGACGTGTCTTCATTTTCCTCTGCAGAGCTTATCTCTGCTTCGATAGAACTGAGTGTGTCTGAGTTTGGTTCACTTGATTCTGAGGGGTTGTGTTTAGATTTCCCCAGGCAGGCAGGCATGCAGCCCTGCTGAGCGGAGCACTTTGGGCTTAGTGTGGCAGAGGAAATCGATGCGGGCGCACTGAGCGGTTATGAGATGGGGTCTTCAGCACGCAGGTTCTCACCACGAGGCTCAGCGGGTCCACAAGATTCATTTAGTATTTAAGGTTGTGGATGGATTTTGCTCAAACTGGAAACTTCACAGTTTAGTTTGTGAAGGTTTTTGGCTCAAAGTAAATAAAAGTTTGATTTAGAAGGACAATCATGTCACACTTTATGAGTTTCAAAAACACTGTTTAAACAAAGTTATTAGAAAAAAATACTGTTATGATTAATTTTCCAAATGCTGGTCACACTTAATGCATGATTATAAAATTGATCAAAGGAGTTTATTGAGATAATTTATATTAGTTGCTTCTATAACTTTAATGTGTAAATTGGACAAAAAAAGCTTTATTTCCGTATGATTGACAATTGGCTGTTTTTTTAAAACTCCTTTTAGTCAGAAAGAAATAAGCAAACAATCTTTTTCCTTATGTATGTTCAGAACTGACCTGTAAAAATATTTATTTTTTCCCCATAGTTACACAAACAGCATTGATTATTGCATTGGCAAACATTATTAACTAATAATAAAAAGTTTTTGAGGTTTTGGGATTATTATCATTTTGTTTTTTTTAACATATTTTTCATTCTTTTTAACGGTAATTGGGGGCAGGATAACTTTGGGTTCTTTTCCAGCCCACTACTCTTACTGTAAATAATAAAAGTAATAAAATGTGTTTTGTCTACATTCCTGCATTTTATTGTTACTAAAATAGCTGATATTTCGTATTTCTCAGTCTAACTCGTCATTCCTCATAGAGGACTGTTGTGTTTCTCACTGTGCTTCATTCAGTATGATGCAGTCACTGATCGGAGAAAGAAAGAAACGTTTCATCTTGCTTGATACAGGAGATTTCTTGCTCCAGTCATTTTCTGACTTGATCAACACAAAATCTCCTTTCTCCAATTTTACAATCGATTTATGTCTTTGGTTTCGCAAGAGGGAGAAAACACAACTTCTTTTTAACATCAGGAAGATCTAGTTTCAACTGTGAGATCAAAAAGACAAAGAACTGAGATTTATGTCTGTCTGACTGACGACACGGCCAGCACCGCTGACGTTGAGCTGCTTTGTTGTGCCGTCCTTCTTGTTCACATCGGCGCCATTGACGTCCTCTGTAGCCCAGCCATGACCGCGAAATCCTGAGGAAATGAGACAAGAGAAAGAGAGGGAGCGAGGAGCGTTTGATTACAAGCTGAGAGTTGGATAAACAGGAGAAATGTCTGCCTCATTCTGCGTCTCTTCCCTTCAAAAACGATTTGGAGCAAATTTATTATCCTCTCTTGCACAATCCTTGCAGCTATTTTCTTTCTTTTTTCAATTTTCAATCAGTCTCATTGATAATCACTGCTCCTCGGGGAGCTACCAATCAGAACCAAACTCCTCTTTGGCCTCTTGTGTCTCAGATAAGTCTATTACACGTCCGTAGCAAACGGAGCTTAATGACAAAATTTTCTTGCTGATTATTTTCTCACTGTTTTAATGACTGAACCTGAGAGAAATGATACATTGTGCATCAGTAATTCAGAGATAAATGTTTCAATGAGTGCCGGTAATGAGGCTCCTCTAAAGGAGCAGCCCAGGAGAGCGTCTGAATCGAGGGATTTTTGTGGCTGCTGACGTCAGCCTGTCGGTGCTTCTGTCTCTGGGGTGGGCAGACGAGACGGGACCCCTGGCAACGGACTCGTGTCCATGGAGTGGCTGGTAATGAGTCCCTCAGAGGTTGATTGTGACAACTGGGTGTGGTGTTGGTGGCTTTACTCGTGCAGACGGAGAGGGAGTTTGCATTTACCTGGAGGTTTAAGGTGGGGAATATGAAATGTTAAGATTAAATGCAAACATCCCGGAATAGATTCACTCCAGCTCACACAAATTCACCAAAAAACAAACTCGACTGCTCAGAGTATGTTTTTTGTTTTTAGGGGGGGAGGGTTTATTTTTCACCCTGCAGGAATGGCGCTTAGGTTTTATGGACAGTTAAAATATTAAAGAGATACTATTAGATGTATGAACTGACAGCCTGTTGAATTTATGTCAAATCCCTATTTTACCTAAATGTTTCTAATACTTTTATATTTTGTATTTTATGGTTTTAGCTCAAAGTATCAACCGTACCAAAACTGATTCTGTTTTTATTCTTTCATTTCTTTTTGTATAAACCTGAACCAGGACCAGCCTTAGCCGTCTCAGTATTTTAAGTCGGGCTCAGCTTAATGCAGTCCTCACCACGCTCAGGCCCCATCAGGCTTTTGCAGAAATGCTCCTACAACACCAACCCTGGATCAATAAGTGCTTCAGTCGCAGTTCTTGTAAATCTCGCAATGTGGTGCAACTGACTGGCTCAGTGATTAATTGCCCCAGTCTAATTTCAAGCACAATGTGGGATCTATTGATTGCTTTTATATAATCTGAGCTCCTGGACGGACCATTTGCTGAACTGAAATATGATGATTGTGTGTTTGCGCATGGGTGCTGGAAAACGGAAGACCGAAAGTGCTTCAGCGCTGCGAAGAGAGCCATGGCAACAACACGGCAGACAAAGCAACAGAGTCCTTGAGAGGTGCAACGCCGAGAGAGTGGATGGAGCAACAGGGAGATACGATGGTGCACCAGGGAGACGCAGAGGAGAATGTGGTTTTATGGCTGTGACTGAGGCTGTTGCGTCTCCATAGAGTGCTTGAACACAATATGCAGCTGCATCTGTATTTTTCTCGAATAGAAAACTGTGGTTAGATGTGAAGTATCCACGTTCAAACAGAGTGACAAGCAACACTGTTGTTTATCGCTGGATCGATACTAACACATGGTCGTTATAATAAATGAAGGTTATTGCTGTTGTTGTTCCCCTCCAGTGCTCAGACTGATGACCGAATCAGAGTTGAGAGGAGGGACAGCGCTGAATTTGAGTTCACCTCTGCAATGAACGCAGTCGTCAAGTTCTACTGTCACACCCCGGAGAAAGGTGGATTTTTATGTTGTGTCATTTTGTTCCGCTTAGAGCTTTTACTCTGAACGCATTTTTCCCCCCTGTTTGGTTCCTGCTATTAATACCATGACAGCCACTCAGCGGTAACACTGGATGTGTCTGACAAGGACTGAGCTATGACTCACGGCTGGGCTTTAGTGTTAAAAATCCGAACATGACTGCGTGTTTTGTTTTCCTCCAGACTCGCGCTCTCTGTCGAGCGTGGCCTCCTTCGACAGCCCGGTCATCTGCTGCCTGGGGCCGCTCATCCAGTACCTCCAGGAATTCAATCTGGAGAGGGTTCTTAGAAACGAAAGGTGCACGACACAGACGCATCCTGCAAGATTGATGTTGGGAATCCTGGGAGAGATTATTGAGATAATTACTGTAATTCTTCCATATAGAGATAATAATTAAAAATTTCTTTGGGTACAGCATTTACAAGAAAATGTAGCTTTTTTTTCTTTGTTGAACATTACTGTAATGAATCTTTGCTATGTTTAAAATAACCAGGAACATGTAACTGACAGCCTGACACTTGTATTTATTATTACAAACATACAATTCGAGATTTACCTGCAACCTTTGAAATTAGGGAATAAACACCTTCTTATATATGCCATTCGTTTTTTGTTGGGCTTGTGACAGTTTCTGTCATCTCATCTACAAAACTAAGCATTAAAATTGTTCTGACAAGGGGAGGTAAGTGGTGTTTAAATAAGATTTTTCATTTTGTGCAGCTCATTTCGGCATCTGTCCAGCGAATCAGGGGGGATGAAGCTGAGTGCTGCCACTCTCAGGAACCTGGAAATCCTCAATAATCAGGTACATGCTCCTGTCATTTAGCTGTCTTGGTCAATTTTTAAGGAAAATAAGATTGTACATGTGGAGTTAATGCATGATTCATACTACGCTATGAAATATTTTAAGGTCACTCTTTGTATTTGCCTCGAACCGAAGCCTGTGCTGCAGGACATAATGCACTTTGTGCGGCTTTGGAAGATTTACACGCTGCGCTGCCAAACGCTGTTTACTTTGGCTCTGTGTCATCAGCTCAAAATTTGATACTTGAGCATCTCGGCCTTCATGTATTTGTTAAATCATATGTTGTTATTGCTGCCTAATGCGTCTGGAGCGTTGTGCTCTGCATGTCAGCCGTAATGATTTACTCCCTGTGATTTCCATTTCAATAATTTTTATGTTCTTATCCTAAAGTGCTTTGCTGCTTGATGGTGCAAAGGTGAATTGAGTTTTTTCTTTTTTTCCTTTGATTCATAGACAGATGGGAGCGTGAGGGGAAGTCTGTTGTGGGTGTTGGACCACGTTCGCACTCCGTTTGGACGGAGACTGCTGAGGAAGTGGGTCAGCCAGCCGCTCACAGAGCCGCAGTGAGTACACGTCACCTTTGACCCCCAGCTTCATTCTCACTGGGTTCTCAGTCAGCCTGCACAATATCAGTAAAATATGCGACAATTATTGCTAAATGCCATAATAAGAATATGATTATTGAATTATCTGCATCATTTTACTTCTTTTTTGTATTTTGAACTGTGTTTAGGTTTTTAGGCTCCGAGTTTGTGGAGCATTTTGTGATTTTTTTTAAATTTTTTAATTTTTTATCTGTGAAAGGAGCCATATAAATAAAATGTACTTACTTACTCCAAAGCAAGAGATTGATAGGTACAAGTCTGTCTGCAAGCTCATCTTTAAAAAGTCTTAAATCCATGTATCTAAAAATAAGACCTTAGAATGTCTTCGATTCATTTAAATAATTGTAAGTTGGCCTTAAATACTTTAATCACAGGTCTTAAATGTTGTCTTTGAAGGACTGCTTAGTCGTGTATATTCAGTATTTTATTTTCTTGTGGGACTTATCTGTCAGTTTGAGTCTCCCCTTGCTTGCATTTTGCAAAAACACACACCATCATGGGTAAGTGTAAATCTAACACAAGCTTGCTGGATGAAGTTTGTACATTTCTTTTGAGATGCAGGTCTTAGATGCCCTTCAGAATGGTTTTAAAAAGCCTTAAATTTGAGTTGTTGAAACCCGCAGAAAGGCTGGTCTGGTGAAGCGAGATGGTGGCTGAAAATATTCTAGCTAAACACGGAGGGAGCCAGAAATACGTTCTACTGGAAAAACCAAACCAGTGACAGACTAATGGTGTTAAATAATGTCACCACCAGTTGACGTGAGAGAACCGACTGGGAGAAAACAAGAAACTCTGCTGCTTTCCAGGTCCTTGATATCCACTTTGTTTTCTGATATGGATCATTAAGTAAAATGTCAGGAAAACAAAGTTTGAGAATGAAAAATGTTATTGTCCTATTTTCATCATTATGACCTCCATAAATGATCTCCAAGAAGAACTCCTATATTTCTTGTTGCTTTAGTCTTGTTTGTGAATGAAACTGTGCAACATCCACAACAAATAACTCAGGTTAACAATACATACAATACAAAGTCCATAATGTTAATGTGCATTGATTCCTCTACTGGTTACAGCAGAAGAAAGAAAGCATGTAAAGTTTTAGAGTCAGCTGCTTAAAAAAAAAAAAAACAGGGATTTTCAGTCTAATTCTGTTTTCCATACAGTCAAATTGTTAGTAATTTCTGTCTCTGAGGGCAGCCCTCTTTTCTTTCTGCACAGGGATTATGGTTGTGGATTGGGCACCGCTTTTCAGATTAAATGGATAACATTTCTGCAGAATTTAGACATGAATCTAATCCTGATTACACGCAGGCGGATTAATTCCTCGACATGCTGCACATCAGCAAAAGGCACGGATGTTCTGGCCCAAAGCGAGACGATGCACCATGACTTTTCGTTCTGAGTATGATGTTCAGGTCACAACTTCTCTAAATCTGCTCCAATCTGCTTGTTTGAGGCTTTTTAATGGCCATACTCAGATGAACTCTCTGTGCTCTTCAGTGAATTGCTTTAATGGAGTTATTTGAAATTCAATCTAAGTCGATTCTTTCATGTGTTTTTACAATTATTTTTTGTTTTATTCTGGAGTGAATGTCTTAATGTCTTCCCTGTCTGCAAAACCTCAGATCGTTTAAAGATGAACAGCTTTTCAGAAGTGGATCGAACGTGAAGAGAAAGACAGAAAAGCTGAAAATAATATTCTTTTTAGTGAAATTGTGTCATTTATGTTAACTATAATAAAGTAAAAGCCATCTAAAACTATCACCATTTGTCACTTTGAACGCTTGTACAGGAGTGTAATTTTAGGATTGCGTTGGTGTTGCAGTCAAATAAATTCTCCCATCAAAATGTGACACAACCAGAAATATTAACATTCATTTACATTTTTGAGATCTTACTTTTTTGTTTCTCTTACCACATCTTCTAAAAAAAAAAAAGTGGAGTTACTGGAGCGAGACAACCACATGGAGCTTGATGACTAATTTGCTTTTTAAATAATTTAACCTTTTATTAAGAACTGAGAACAAAATTAAACCAACTACCCACTCAACAGAGTCTGACTGTTCAACTTTACCACTTTTAAAACCAAAATTAATTGCCCACTTACAATTATTATTACTAACTAGATCTCATATCGTCTGACAGATATTTTACTCCATCTTTTACTTACTCAGGTTTCCTGTGTTTTTCTTGTTCACATTTTGTGACGTTTCAGTCACAGATCTTAATTTGTTTCATTCTCAATAAGATTCAGGGTCCAGACTTTGACTGGGCCATTCTAACAGATACATATGTTTTGATCTAAACATTGTTGCTACTGCTGCTCTGGTTTAAGGTCACAGTTTTATATCATAATTTATTTGTTAATTACCATTGAAAAAAAAAGACTTCTTTTTTTTAACCTAAATGAATATGAAACCTGAGAGGTTTGGTTTGAGACAATAAAACATTTCCTTAAACTGTTTTTTTTTTTAAAATGTGCATTTTTACATTTCAAGCCAACAAAGTCAAGATTGGGGATTAATTAGATTTTTTTAAATTGATTGACAGCACTAGTATATTTCATAAACTCACAATAGAACACATTAAAGTTTGTGTGACAAAATGTGATAAAGTTCAATGGATATTAGTGACTCTGCAAGACGTTTAACTGTAAGAATCAGCTCGGTTTCTCTCCTGCTTCCTGCCTGCTTTGCAGAGCTTTCACCTCAGAGTTTTTCCAGTTATGTGAATAAAACTCAGCCTGAGAATTTCCTGCAGTCTGCCACATGTGTGAAACGGAAACTGTAGGCAGAATCTGCAGTATAATTGCTTGGACCTTTTTCTGAGGTGTTTATGTGACAAAATATGAAAAACTGTAGGAAGTCAGGAGTTGTTTGGCACTTAAACGCAGCACTGTAGCTGCAATCAGCTGGGTTGCAATAATTCATAAAGAATCCAATCAGCGGCAATCATTTCAATCAGAAAGGATTCCGCTTTTCTAAGAACACATATCTTTTGCTCCTTGCGAAGCTCGACTGTTTCGATGGCTTTAACTCCTCGCCTTTCAGCCCGTCTTTGTAATTCACACCTCTTTTCTTTCCTCCCGTCTCCTCCTTCCTCTCGCCTGCAGGTGTATAGCAGAAAGACAGGATGCTGTGCAGGAAATGATGGAGTCAGACTCGATAACTCTGAACTCCATCAGATCTCTGCTGTCACATTTGCCTGATCTGGAGAGAGGCATCTGCAGCATATATCATGGAAAGGTAATCAAAAACACTTAGATGCATATTTTATTTAACTGTGTGCTACAAAGCTTTGTCATCCAGAGATGGTTAAAAAAGTACCTGAAAATATGGTCTGACCCTCTCAAAGACAAAAAACAATTTTCTTCTTTTTCCTCTCATCTCCATTGTTCTGTCTTTTTAATGGCAGACTTGATCAACAGGAGGGAGCAGTCACCTCACTGTCGCTTCCCTGATTGTCTAACAGAACCTCATTTCCCACCCGTCTAAGAAGTGCCACATGCTTTTCTTCTGTCTCCATATGCGCATTTGTGTGTGTTTGTCCGTGAGGCGGCACACATGTATTGCTTCGTGCTCATCTTTCTGTCTCCTTCATTTGGGGTTAAAAGAAAACGATCTGATGTCTTCAAACGTGGACACACAGCGAGCACACGGAGCCGGGCCTTAATTGTCATGTTGCCCATCTGCAGATAAATGGGTCTGTGTGTAATGGCCTGTGTCTCAATGGCTCCATTGACATAATGGCAGGGAGGGCATGCCTGTGGTCTTCTGCTGCTCTCTGTTTGTTTTTCATAAAAGTGCAACGTGGGGGCTGCAGACGTGGGGCAGCATTGAAACCGCAGCGAAGCCTTTAGTACCAAAACCCCCGGCGGAGTCACCGTTGTTGATGCGAGGCTTCTGACTAGTTGTAATAATATTGGACATACGCTCTCTCGTCAGAGCCATTCCCAGGGAAAAGATTGATTTGTGCTTTATATTGACTTAATTTAATTGCTATGGCAATAATGTTGATGGTAGAAAACAGTTGGCTGCTGTTTTTTAAGGTTGACTGATTTTATATTTCTCATCATGTGGATTGCTGGAACCGTTTGCCTTTAAACACAATTTAAAGCCTTTACTTTTCCATTTTTGAATGAAAGTTTTGACACGTGAAGGTGCAATATTTTTAATCTTTTACAGGAACAGCCTGATGCAAAAGACTTTAAGTGTGGCTGTACATTACTGACAATAAGTGGGATTAATTCATATTTTTCTCATTACTCTTTCTTTTCCAC
>NW_015115240.1:72126-79603 GCF_001443285.1 Poecilia latipinna | reverse complement strand
CTCTGCTTTGCTTTTTAAGCTGTCTTATACTGTATTTCCTTACTGAAATGACAGCATCGAGTCTTCAAAACTTTTTGAGATGCATACAGAAGCGACACGACGGCACCAAATCAAGCATCCAAAAGAAATGGTTTGATTTAACCCGACCTGGTACGGTCATATTCAGTAAATTAGAAAATGTGTTCAGATGAGGCTGATTTGTCAGGTTGACAATTTTAACAATTGACAACCTTTAGGCAGGTATTAAACTTTCTTTTTATTAAGTATGAAATAAATGGACTTAATACTGTCCTAATTTATTGAATGGTCTGTATTCCAAACCATGGAGCTAATGTTGGGATACAGTTCAAGATGACAGACTGCTGGGTGCTTCATCTCTGCCTCATTTTACTGTTACTTCGGTTGTAATGCTACTTACACAGGGTCAAGTTATTAAAATATGTTCTGTGCTACTTTGCTAACATTTTTGTACAATTCTACATAGGAGAAAGCTTATGTAGAATACTGAAAAGGCTGGAAACGGGCCACTCAGAGGCAGGAAAGGACATCTGTAGCTAACGTTTATGGTTTCCTAGAACAGTCAGCAAAATGAAAAAGCCACAATAGGAGTCATGCTAAAACGGAAGTTATGCTAGCAAGCTAGCATAGCTGTTGTAGCATGTCTTCTATTGACCCTTCTGGGCTAAATCTTACATGTTAACATGAAGGCGTTTTGGAATACCGTTTCAAAAAGCATTGAGGCATTTTTCTTTCTCCCTGTTGTCAGTACTGAAGATGCTCAGGTTTCTGTAGGAGGCCATGACAGCCCGCTGCTTCTGCTATGAATTTGTTTTTATATCAGAAAATAAAACACACTGACCTTTTGATAAGATCTTCCAAACCACTCCTCATCTTCTCCACCTCTCCTAAGCTGTCCTTAGTAGATCTGCTGTCAGCGTCCAGCTTCCTCCTGGCCTTCTCAGGCTCGCCACGCTGGAGCCGCTCCAGCTGGAACTCCAACTGGGAAACAGGCAAGAAGACGACATGGTCACTGGAGACACAAGTGTACACAACAATCATGGTTCACTTTGTACTTTTGGTTTTAAAGTTGGTTCTCTTTAAAGGGCTGGTGTTGAACGCTGCAGGCAGCTGGATTTGGGTTTTGGTTGTATTACCTCCACTGCCAGTGATTTTTACTTTAGCTTGATGTTATTGCTGTTGAAAAATGCTGTTTGCATTGGGGTTTGTCTTGATAATTAATATTTCTAATAAGATTTTAGGTCAGTCTTCCTGCACATATCTCATCTATGTCTTTGTGACCAAGATGCTGAAGCTGATGCTGATAGAAATGAAAGCCGACCGCTGAACTATCGTATGTTGTTTGGTCTCAGGAGCTGAATATGTCACTCCACCCCGAGATGTTGGATGTCAGAAAATGTAGACTCACATCTTCGGCTTGCAACTGCAGCTTGGTTTTCTCTTTGGTCAGCAGGTTCACTTTGTCCTCCTCCATCTGCAGATCCTCAATCGCTTGCTGTTAGATAGAAACAAGATGTCTGAGCCTGGGCTGCACATGTTCCTAACCCTTTAATTCATCACATGGCTTCACATCCGTCTGACGGCATCACCGGAGCCTCGCAAACACTGGAGTAGCTTCTTTGCAAAGAACACGTCAAATGTGGTCATCTCCTGTTTGATCTACAGCCATCTGATTTCTTTTTATCTTGTTACATCAAGTCATTATTCGCCAAAGCCCTGAAATTGTCAGAAGGTGTGCATTGGCGTGAAGAAGCAATTTTCCCATTGCAGATTTCTTGTGTCACATTAATGTTTCGCATATTCAAGCAAATGCTAATTTAAGGCAAAGACAACTTCAGCTAATTGAAAATGCACTTTTTAATGATAGTTTCAGGTTGAAACTAAAATCCAAAACTGATGACCAGACATTCTATGTCAGGAGTTTCCATTAGAGAGCAGGATCCGTGGTTTCACTGATTACAGGGTGTGCTCACACTGCAAAGTTTAAATAAAACAGAAAGCCGCAGATCCGCGGAAGTCCAAGTTTGAGGAGGTGGGAAGAAGGAGTTTGTACATTTTTTGTTATCGAGGTGTACTGAAGACAAGGTTGTAAGCTTCACGAGTTCGTCTACCTGTTTACTCCGCCTGCATCTTTGTTAAATCCCACCAGCCAAGATTTCAGTGACAAAATGGCCATTAGCTCCGAGATGACTGTCGGAGTAAAAGTGAGCCAAGAGTGGTGGTAGAGAGCAGAACAAACACACAAAAACATGCAAGGTACAATAGAGCAAAGTACCAAGGCTACTGAAAAGTTCTCTCCACTCGCATTAAAAAAGACGAGGCCAAGATGCCGAGTCAGATTTTATTAAAAGTCAATTGCTGACCCCAATAATATGGCGGCGAACTCTCAATTCTAAAGCCCTGCCAATGCTTTGAAGCCCACTGCCCTCATAATCCTTCAAAAGTACGTCGTCCAGAGGGGGAAAACCTGTTTGAACATCTTCTCCTCATGTCACATTCAGTGTTATTGATTTGGCTGTGGGGTCAGAGTTAGAAGACAGGGTGTGACAGCTAACATTTACAGGCACACAATGAACCAAAGCAGACCTGAGAGTGGCAGGTTCTTAGAACGAAGGGCTCTGAGAACCGTGTTGGGTCATTTTCCCAGGCCTGACCTGAAGAACGGCTTCAGTTTTTAGTTCAGTTTGTGAATTTGATGAATGTTAAGAGTCTGATCCACGATAAACCAGTCAGGTGTGTGCTTAGAGCCAGTTACCTGTTGAAATGTCAGATTATACTAGAGCTAGACCACGGCCGAGATCTTCAAACACAAGACATGTGTCAGTCTCAGGGACTCTCACTGAGGGTAAATATTTCTTGAATCCACAAGAGTTGAAAGCTATGGCAACACCTGATACACACAAAGCATAAAATACGCCTCCTCCATCCTCACCTGGCTCAGCTCCACCAAATGTTCCTTCTCCCTCTGGAGCTTCTGCACAGCTTCGTCCCTCTGCAGCAGCTGCTCGGTCAGCTTCCTCACCTCGCCGTCTGACAGCTACAAACAAAACGACAAATTCAAAGTCATAATTCATCTTTAAAGAAAACAAACGGGTCATTTAGGTGTCAAAGCAAGATTTAGTTTGATTAAAATTCGCGATCTACTCCACTTTTACGCCGTGAAGTCAGTTTCACCTTCAGTTTCTGCTGCTGAACTGTGAAACCAGTAAGTATTCTGTTTCATCGGGGAAACCAATCTCAGTAGTTTTGCAGTTTTTCCAACAGACATTGAAGTTTCCTCTCAGAGGATTAGACACCGATTCTCGCTGAAGACACACATGTAGGCTGAGATAAATACTGGTAAAGAAGAGATATGTTTTACTATTACCTACAAAACAGAAGCGTTTGATCTTTCTCTCAACTGGATCAAACACATTCAGCAATAAGTGAAAAAAATTGCACTGCTTTCAATTTATCGCGATAAATTTCTTGTCATAAGAATTTTGATTTATTTGCTTTCACGATAAATTCCAAATAATGTTTAAAACAAAACAAAAAACACTGTCCATATTGTCTGGGTTGTTACTTTTAATGTTTTCTTCACTGTTTGTTTTACAAGAGTATCGATAAATATTAATACATTTGAAAATATGATTAAATGCAGTCACTGTGTATTTTAGCGATACAAATCACACTTCTTCATGTGACTGGTGAAAGGAAGCTTATTTTACAGCTATCGTTGCTGTACGATTCAGTCACAGTTGTATAGTAAACTACAAAAGAAGAAATAAATAGTTTGTATCGTCTGTATCGCAATATTACCACAAAGTATCGTGATAAAACTTGTCCATATCGCCCATCACTACATCAGATTTAAGTGATTCACTGATGAACCCAGATGATTACATAAACTGTACGAAATAATCTCTGAGATTAAGTCAGGATTAGCTTTTCCTTTTCACAGCAAGTAGAAATAATTTTGGTAATCCTCACCAATCTAAGGAGGAAAAATCTTCTTAAACCCAGAACTGAATTGATCTAAGCAGATTCCAGCAGCTCTACAGCGACCACCCCAACCACCTTCACACATGGTTTGAGAATGCACCGGCATACCTGAACAAAAGATAGCATCTTAATCCCTTAATACGCCTCAAATAAACAGATTAAGGCTTCGGTGAGAGGGCCGTAACGGAGATGGCAGAGTAGCCTCTGGCAGCGGCGTCTGAGCACAGGAGACGGGATTTGGTTACGGCCTTTAGAAACTTGCCAACTTCGAGGAAAGCGATGTAAGTTTTTATTGTGATCTGAAATTTACAGCACAGCTGTAGGTTAAAGAGGGACAGGCTGTGGCATGAATATCTGCGGAGTAATTGGATATAAAAAAGCCCAACATGTGTTTATCAAACGTGGTCGCATAAAATTATACGTTTGAGGATCTTTGCGTCTTTTGCGGTCTGAGTGAGTCTGAGTTTGTGTTTCGTCTTGCGTGTTTTCTCCTTGGAGCAGGAGTTTATCCCTTTTTATATTTTTTTATCCCTTTTCCATGCTTGACATGCTTCAGCCGCAAACTTTAATGTGCTTTGTTGGGATTCAGTGCGTCAGCTGGGTGGATGGTGACGCAACTGTCATGTTTCACCGATGTTTTCCATCCAAAACGAATCACATTTAGATTTAAAATGATGTTGATCCAGCCAGTTATATTGTTTCTAATAGATAGTGAGACGTGTCTCTTGGAAGACAATAAAACGGTGTAGAAAGGCGTATCAGTTTTGAAATGATTACATCATTTTATTTACATTTTATCATTAATAATACGTCTCAATAAGTAATGGAAAAACTTGGATTACACAAAAAAAACTAGCAAAAAAAGCTACCATTCTTATAATTTCTTAAGAGTTGTTTGAAAGTTTCTTCAGATATTCTGATGATTTACATACATTTAGTGATTTGTGAAAAAGCATAACTGCGTTTCCCTTTGAGGCTGTGAAACTCTGCAGCTCCTCCAGAGTCGCTGTTCCCAGAGGACTCAAAAGATACAAACACCACTTTTTTTTTCTACATGTTTAGAAAATCATGTATTACTTGTGTTGCACTTGAATGTGTTTAAAAATGATACTTAGTTTTGGTCTATCACATAGACTAAGGTAGAGCAGATCCTGCTTCATAAAAAAAACTGCCTCAACAGGCTCCTTTGGTGTCATGAAGTTATTTTAAAATTACCTTTATGCTTAAAATGAATTGGAAAAACCAAAAGTGGTTCATTATTAAAATTAGAAATGTCAAGAATGAGGATTTTTGGCACCAGGATATAAGAAAATGTATTTAGGATCTGCCTAAAACGCACTGTATGTCTTTGTTTTTAATATTACTTAAAACTACAGCATGTAACATTCATTTAAAAAAAATATATATTTTTTTTTTTACATATTTGTTCAAACTGTCACCATATTGTGACAGTTTAATATGAGACAGGTAACCTTTGAAAAGATCAATATTCCTCCTCTTCCTCAATGGGTCGCACCGCTCCCGACCAAAATCAACCAATCAGAGCCAGGAGGCGGGTCTTAGCGCTGTCGATCAACCTCAACTAAATGTAATCCTGCAGCTTTAAGTAAATACAAACTCTATTTGTCATCATTAATACCACTAATTGATTCCAAATGGGTATTATAGGTGGAACAAAAAGATAAACCAAAAAAAAAAAGCTGCTTCTGGCGCTGATGCCCTACCTGTTTGTCCCGCTCGGCCGCGGTCAGGGCGCTCTCCAGATCGTCCAGGTCTCGTCTGAGGCTGCCGCACTCCGCCTCCAGCCTGTCCCGGTGGAGGACCAGCGTTGCCGAGCAGGCCTCCTCCTCCTCCAGGCGCTCCGAAAGGCCCGACAGCTGCCGCTCCAGCTCCCGCCGGGCCTTCTCCAGCTGGGTGCAGCGCTGTTCGGACACCTGGACGTTCTCCTGCTCCTACAGCCGGACAAACATCGATTCAGCCTGGGAATCATACAGCGTGGTTTTGTATGAAATTCTTGTCCACTGTCTCTACTGTCTTTGTAAACTTTCTTTTGTTCCACAAAAGCCCTAAAAGCTGATGAACCGGTTGAGGAGAATGAGGGAGGTCCATGGGAAGAAAAAAAAAATGTCTCAATTAATAAAAAGCACAAGAGATTAGCAGTTAATATGAGAGGATTAGGGACATAAAGGAGAGTCAGGCAAACACCAACAGATTTATTTCAGACAAAGCTCTCACCGCAGGTTATGGCACAAGACTAAACATATCCACCTTCAAGTCAGAAGAACACTTCCCTTTGTTATTTTGCTTTTCGCATAGTTAGAAAGGTAAAAGGTAGGACAATGGCCGCCAGATCTGACTGGATTAGCGAGTTTTTCCTAACACCAGCTGCCATATGGGTGAAAAGGTCCAGAAGTGAGAGCGTACTCACTGAACTGGGCTTCATTATGGACCTGTCATCACGGTCAGCGTGTGTAGAATGAAAATGTCGTTCTACTACAGTACAGAGATGTACAAACTGTTTGCCATGTGGGCAAAAATGGTCAAGTTGGAAGTAGTAAAGGGCCATAAAAATCAATTTTATGGTCCTTTTTTCAAAAGCAAATTTATTGTATTTTTTCTTTAGTTATTAAACTAAACATGCAATAAGCTCATGAAATGAACAAAGTGGTGGAATTTCTAAATAATATTGAACCAATTAAAGACTGATTTTGCCAACGAACGCACGAGCTGTGCATTCGTTCTAGAATCAGTGTAATCAGAAAAGCCTTACCACCATTAAATCTCTACCTTAGCTTCTCCAAATTTCTGAATTTCACTGATTTCTACGTCTATTCGGTCTCTTTTCAGAGTCAGTCCAGCTGCCTCTGAGCTTAGAAACTGCAGCTCCAAGGAGGAGCTGAGTCTCAAAGGCGGAGCTAGGTCCACCCAGGTGTTTTTATACAGCCGAACGGTTGCCACGGGAGATTAAAGGACTTCTCAGACATGCGTGAAAGAATCAAAGCAACACTCCAAATATGTTTATGATGAGCGAATAACATCATAACTTAGTCAATTCTACATCGTACTGCAACTTTAAAACGAGAAATTACTACTTTTTCTACCACAATAATTCCTTTAAGTAAGTCCATATGCCCGGGTTAGGGTTAGGGTTGTTGGGATATTCTCAACAATCCATAATATAGTGTGTGATACCCACAGCTGCCAGTCTGTGCTCCAGGGTGGTGCTGTAACCGTCCCAATCCAGGTCATCAGGTTCTGGTTCTGCTCCAGGATCCACTTTAGTACCATTGGCTTCCTCAAAGTCATTAAGGAGGGAGTGGCATTTCTTACTTTTCCCTGTAGACATCATCTCAGCAAACCGTCACGCGGTATCTCGTCCTTTTTCCTTTTCTTTTTTTTTTTTTTTTGGAAATTTTTGTCGGTTCGTGGCAGGACCTGTGTGACAAAAACAACTTTCCCTCCCTTCCTCCACTTT
>NW_015115240.1:66322-68941 GCF_001443285.1 Poecilia latipinna | reverse complement strand
TTAAGAAACCCCCCCACCAACCCGCCCCCGGGTTTCCCCCCCTTTTTCCTTTTTTTTTTTTTTTTTTTTTGGAGATTTTGCTCGTTCGGTGCTGGAACTTGTCTGACAGAATCACTTTCCCTCCTCTTCCTCCGGACTCATGTGCAGCTGCTCTGAGTCTTCCAGGTGGGTTTGAGTTGGATCACTTTCAGTCCCTTGAGGTGCTGCCAGTAGATCCTCTTTCTCACTTCACTCTTTCTTTGCTTTGTTCCTCTTCTTCTGCAAAGTCTTATTTAACTCAAAATCAAACGTTTGTGTTTCGTTTCAGAATACGCTGGAATCCCGACTTTCCTCTGCATCCCGTCGTCGGTTCTCCACTGAAAGTAGCCTTTGTGCAGACCACCCTTACAATGTTTCACTGCATCATGCCTTTCTCTGTCTTCTTCTACTGTCTCCTCCTCCAGAAACAGGTGGCTTTCTCCGGCTTGCTGGGAAGGGAGGGAGGAAGAACGGGTGGGGGTCCGCAGGTGTCCCTCCGAGTGGGAGTGGCTGGTCAGAGGAAAAGTTATGCGACCACAGGAACTCTGCACTCACCGTAAAAGCCAGGAACACAAGAGCAGAATACGAATGCAGAGTAAGAATGCATTTTTTTCCTTCTTCCCCCGGGTATAATTGACATAAATGTCTTCTGGGCACACGCCCACACGGTCGCCCACAATGCCACGGCTTCATCTTAGCAAGAACAACAAGGCGTATTGTGCCTCAACCCAAGCGTGGCTCCTTTTTTTTTTTGTATGAAGTCACAGAGACTCTCAAAAGTGTTTATCTATCTACGTCAACATCAGCCCAGGGTCATGAGATGACGATGAATGCTGCCGGTAGCCCCGACAATTTCTAGTAAACTTATGAGGTTTGCTCAGGCCAGATCAAAGAAATACAAGCTAATACTGTAAGTGTGAAGTAGAGTGCTTTGAAAATTCAAAATAAAATACTTTACAGGAGTTAAAGAAATTCAACCAACAGCATCCGGATGCAGAAAAATCTAACTCTACTCAAATGAATGAATCTAAAGATGCTGCCAATACCAAGAGAACCTTTATCCAACCCAACGGGACCAAACAATAGAAACAAAAATGCTTTTCTAAGAATGCATTTTGCTTTCTGCAATTATGCGGCCTCGCCTCTTGTCCTTTACTCCCACTATATCTGAAGACTCCGGTCTTGCTCGGGCCGTGGCCCAGAAAGAAGCCCTCATGTCCAACACCAACATATCTGACAAGCAGCCTGGCAATGAATCATGTAAAAGAATGCGCCCAAGTCAAGTCTGCGAGCCTGAGACACTAAGCCCATTTTCCTTGTAGCATGCGCGACAGTCTTTCAGCCCTCGTCATTCTTTAATCAGAAAATCCCACTACCTGTTCATTACAGAATTACATGGTGGAAGAACGAAGCCCCTGTTATGCGTTTAATTACTACGTTTGGCTCAGCGGCGCCTCATTCAGCCCATATTCGTGTAGTGTGTCAGGATTTTGAAATATCGTCTCCATGAAGCAGAAAGCCTGGAATTTAACTGCTTGTAGCCTTTCAACATCCTCACAGCAGATGAGTGATGAACCCGGAGGCTAACGTTGGTTTAGCTGTCAGATGCCTTCATTTGATGACATGGCAGAGCTTTGTGAAAGTGCCTAAACCCCATTGTAACACAAAAAATTAAGGCTGACTTTATTTAAAGCTTTAAATACACAATGACAATGAAGATATAAAACCGTAGCACGTACAAAATCTTAAGATTGTACCTTTAACAAATTTTTAATGTTTTTTTAAATAGGGTTTTTATACACCAGTAACAGTGATGGTAAGGACAGATTAAGCTAGGTTTATAGTTGGTGCGTTAAACTGGTGGCATCGTCCCTGCACCTGCCCACGCACCTCTTAATTTTTTGTGGCTTTTACAATTTTTTTAACACAAAAACATAGGGTAATTCACCAGTGGCCCACTATCATCGGCCTTGGTGGGTTTTCTAGGAGAAATTCTGTAATGTGAGCCATTTGGACCTCGCAAACAACTACCGCTTTAATTGTACCATTTTTAGCTTAGCTAAAGAAACGTTGTCCACTCAGACATGCACGTTTTTCTCTAGAGCCATTCATAAGAACAGGCTGCTCATTCTTCCAAAAAGATTGGAAACTATTATGCTAACATAATGGCTGAAATTATGTTGAACTATCGTCCTTGCATATTTACACTTTGCTTAATTTCTTGTAAATCTGCGATGTTAGCTTCACCAACCGTAAGCTAATTGTCAAAAACTTGTGATTTTTAGGTTTTATGAGCTAAATCAAACTTTTCAGTAAATTTCAATGTATGTCTGCGTCAGCTGAAATATAACTCTAGAGTCATGGTAAGGTCATCTGATTCGCGAGATATGCTAATTCGAGAAAAGGAAGCTAGCGTTTGGTTCAAAAGATTTTCAGCTCGCAGTGTTAGCTTTAATCCTATTTGTAGCTGGACCAGCTATCAGAGCCTTCTGGGAGAAAACCAGAGCAGAGTTCTGGGGAAAGCCTCAGACATACAGGTGTTTGAAAGGAGAACTCTTTAGTTTACGTCACCAGGAGTTAGCCGTACAGTTAGCATACCTG
>NW_015115240.1:49600-62644 GCF_001443285.1 Poecilia latipinna | reverse complement strand
CTGTCAGTACATGTGCTGTGTGATACCGTACACACACACACACACACACACACACACACACACACACACACACACACACACACACACACACACACACATATACATATTAAAGACACAGAAGAGCACCGACCCAGTTTTCAAACCCAGACAGAAGTAAAATCCTAAATCTGAGGCCCAGCTCCTCCTTGATTCAGCTGATGGTGTGTTAAATCGACGTCTGCTAAGCAGTTCAGCTGGAGGAGTAAAGATGAAATCCTGTGAGCCAGGAGCCTTTTCCACAAACACTGGCAACAGCAGCACGGATGATCCATACTTTCACACTAAATCTTCAGAATCCCAACAAAATCTGCTCTGTCACACTCAGACGGACCACTATGCCATTACAGCAGACTCTCTCTGGAGACACTCGTTATTTTCCTAATAAATAACTTATTAATAGGTTTTCAGTTTCTAAATCTTTAACGATATTGCGGTTGGTAGAAAAAAAAAGAAATAAAGATTTTTAATTTATCTGGATGCTTTTCTCTTCGAATAGTTCAGCCCAATTTGTCAACAAAAAAGCACAAAAAAATAAATAAATTGCAGGTTATGCTGATCATCAAAAGTATTTGCAACCCTTAATTTTATTTATTTATCTGACATTTTGTCAAATTACAAGCACAAACTCCTGGATATTTTATGTGACGGAGCAGAAAAATAATGTTCATTTGGAGTTTGCATAAAAAATGCAAGAGGAAAGAAATTACATGGCATCTGAACCTAATTTGAGGTCAATATTTCTACTGATTGTGTCTAAATTCGGGGGAAAAAACAAACTTGTATTTATACTGTAAGAGTTTATAAAGAGATCAAGATAAATAAAAATACTACAATAATAATAATAGTAATACCAATAAAAATATTTTCTGAAAAAGTCTATTGGGAATATTCAACATTTATTTAATTCACTGCATTGAACCAATATGTCAAAGTATTAGCATTCATTTTAACAGATTTTATTGTTCTTGGTGTAGACCAGTTAATGTGTGGATCCTGCAGTTTTACTTTTATTTTGAAAATAATCTGAGGTTTATTTTCAAGTGATGACAAAAAAAGATTTTCAATTGGTCATTGTTTAGTTAATACTTTGACAGCGATCTACAGTTTTAGAAATTGAGACTTTTATTATGAAAATTAACTTTGGGCTTCATTTTGGAAGAGCAAATGATCTACCTAATGAAGTATTTTTTATTTTGAACAGAATGATTGATTTTCCATGCTTGGTTCAGACCTGTTAGAAACACATTCAATGGTTCGCTGTAGTCAGTTTCATTCATTGTTGGTTCAGTAGTTGACTATGAAACAATTATTACCTGTGAATAAATAATCAAAATGCTCTAGAAAGCAGAAGAAAAGCTTTACTTCGGTGGTTGAGTCAATTCTAACTTTGGAAACCGAAATCCGTCCCATTTTTCGTTTGTAGAGCTCCGATTGCTCAAAGGTTGTGTGATTAAAGAAAACTTAGCATGTGAATCTTTAGATCC
Source organism: Poecilia latipinna (assembly GCF_001443285.1). Lineage (NCBI taxonomy): Eukaryota > Metazoa > Chordata > Actinopteri > Cyprinodontiformes > Poeciliidae > Poecilia > Poecilia latipinna. The sequence goes on along the minus strand of NW_015115240.1, from coordinate 61,121 downwards.
AGAAACTTCTAACGCTTTTTTTTTTCCTAAAGTATGAAAGTTGAATACCTTTTTTAGATTTTACAACCTACAGTGGGACTACTGGAAAACCACAGAAGCTGGAAAGGTAGTGACCACAAACCTTTAAAATGTTATTTGCATCAAGAGAGGGAGGGAATGTGAGTTTGGTTGCAGCTCCTTTCCACCGTTTTCATTGGCAAAACAACACGTTGCCTACCGACCTCTTCACAGGGGTACAAATGACTATGAATGTGAGTCAAAGTGTAAAGGCAGTTGAGTAGTCATGATTGACTGGGTCTTTGTAAACGAAACCACAATCCATATTTGCTGCCAAACAAACTTGAATCCAGAAGGTGCTATGTCAAGGCCAATCCACTGACGTACTGGTGCAGCCATGCTGGCATCACCCCCAAGCTGTTCCCCTCAGAGTTGGTTGCATGAAGTTGTCCAAAACATCTTTATGTGCCGAGACACTTAGAGTTCCTTTCAATTGAACTAATGGGGAAAGTCCAAGTACCGAAAACCGGCGCCACACTATAAACACCTATGCATCAGCCTTTACACTTGACACAGAAACATAGTGAGACCAGTGCCACTCTAATGGAAACTGTCAACCCCAGACTGGTTCACTGGGAGGAACACACGGTCCAGAGGTGATGTTGTTTACACTTCGACAACCAACACTTTGCATACTAGTTTATCTAAGATTTGGATGTGGCAGGTTTATCGTGGAAATCTTTACAGTGAAGTTCTCCAATTGTTTCCAATAGCTTAAAATGTGTCATAATACCACCAACGCTTTGCATTGAATGGTTAGAAGTGAGGGAATCTCACCAGCTAACTTGCTACATTACACCGCTGATTTGTTTGGAACACCTGAATTTAATTATTTTAAATCGTTCACTCGGTATTAGATCTGCTTTAATTACATGTTTCTAGAGATGGAATCATCTCGTGTTCATCCACAGCTCCTGTTCAGCAACGTTTGATGGATTCAGTGTTGATGCTGTGCTGGCTTAAAAGAAAACAGATGCCTCGCACTACTACTACCGCTGCTGCACTGCATTTACTTCCTACCTTCTTTTCAAAGAGAATGCCACCCAAAGAGGATGCAAAGACTCCATTAACTTCATGGAGACCATCACTAAATACAAATATAAAGGTACGGACACAGTTTGTAATCAATCCTTGTGTTTTAGGGTGATTAAGTTACATTTACAGCATTTATGGTGAGACAAGAACCTCAGGTGTTTTTTTGTTTTTTTTCTTCTATTGACATTGTGGTAAAGCATCTACCGCACAGTAAATAAAACATTCACAAACTAGCTAAGCTTAAGGCCAGGAAACAGCACGACGCTTTAATGCGCTGCTGTTAGAAAAATACTTTCTCTTCCTGCTCTCACAATTAGGTGATGGAAAATGGTGAAAGCAAGTGGTAGCAACCACAGCATTAAGAGATTCATAGCCACTGCCATGGCAGCAGCAGCAGCAGCATCCCTCTCAGGGTATCATTACCTTCCTAATAGTTGCTCCAATGATCATGTCGAAAACTCTTTATCAAGCGGAAAACCTAGATGTAATCACCAATAATGACTCCTAAAGTATCGTCAGTTTAATCCCCCCTCGGGAAATCGTTTAGAGATAATGAGAAGAAGAAGAAAAACAACAACAATGCAGTGGAGACTTACGACTTGGCATTTGGTGATCACCTCATTCTTTTCCTTGTTAAGTTGATTGTTCTCCTCCTCAAGTTCATGGATTCTGGACAGGAGCAACTCGCTCTGCTCCTTGGCTTGCTTGAGCTCTTCTCTCTCCCTCATCCCTTCCTCGTCTGAATGAGCATGCAGGAGTGATAATTAAAAAAAAAAAAAAAAAGAAAGAAACTGACGCAGCACCCAGAGACTCTCACGCGGATTCACACACACCGGACTCGACGGTCCGGCTCGGACTGAAACTCCCTGACTTTGGTTTACATCTGTCTGGAGTTAGAGGGTCTACCCCCCACCACCGTCTCTCTCTCTGTCTCTCTCTTGCTCCCTCCCTCATTCACTTGTGCTCATTTTGCCCTCTAAAATACATCCACATGCATGCATGAGCACAAACACACACAGACTTATGTGTGTGTGACCGCTTATCGTTGCCTCTTAATTGACTGGCCTCCTACCGGCTTTCCATTGCATCAACAAGATAAAAAACTAGTCAAGTTAATTGACTTTAAGGATGAAAAGTCAATTAACAAGTTCGACTTTTTGAATGTTTCCCACAACAGAGACTCAGAGGAGGTCCAGGTTTTAGTGCTGCAGTTCCTGGTATTGTTACATTTTATCACAAAATTGCCTGTAAAAAAAAAAAAAAAAAAAAAGTTTGTTTTTTTTTCCCAATTAACTTTGTAGATCCAAATTTAAACTTAATCAGTTGACACTTTGTTGACATTTGAGAAAACATAGAAGTCAAAAATGGACAAATGAAAGCTGTATTGTGATGTATCTTCACTGCCTGAGGTTCAATTTTATGCTAAACTAAACTATCTGAAAGTCACAGTAGATATTTTTAAGTTAAATATTTTTAATAACTATATAATTTTTTGACAAGGTATTAATGTTCATAAAAATTTCAGTAAAAAATCAGCTACTGGTCTTTGCTTGATTGGTTCAGGATCACATCGGACTAAGTGCTACCAGGTCGCCTAGCAACAATACTGTTTGTGGTAAACACTGCTAAGGAGTGAAGAAAGTAGTCATTTTCAGAGTTGTTGGCATAATTAATAGCAATTATGAAGAAGCGTGCAGATGGTAGTGCCTATCTAGAAGGAATTTGTATTTTAAACAATACTTCTTTAGCTCATTCAGGCTGCGAGAGAGTGAGAGAGAGCAAGACATTCAGCTGATAACAGGAAGGTTGAACAGTAGGTTCCTTTTTAGCTGAGGACTTTGTTTGCAAATCTTTGTTTGTGGCTAGAAAGCCATCATACAAGACAACGTTTGTCTTTGATTAAATAAACTTGAATTAAATGGAACTGTCATCAGGATTGGCATTCGCGAGGCTATTCACAAAAAAGCTAATGTTTTGGTAATGCTAATTGTGCAAATTCCCAATGAAAACATAAAGCTAGCTTAAAATATCCTCCCTTATAATTCTGTCTTTGTTTTGCAATAAAAACACTTTTACAACCACTGGTTTTTCACTCACACAGTGTGACGTCGCTTCTGATCACAATATAAACTATTAGGCTGACAAATGCAGGACAGCGACAAGCAAATGTGTCAAATACTTTTCCAATATTTTTACATTATTGATGTTAGGGGCAACAAACAAAAAATGATCTCAGTCTGCCTATCAAAGCTTTACAAAAATCTGGGATAGGAAATGTGCCATAAATATCAATGGATACACTTGAATTTAAGGGAGCTTATTTTCATTTGGCTCATTTAGGTTGCCAGTCCATCTCAGGGCAACACAGAAACACAGAGGACAAACAACCACACAGACACACTCGTACCTAATGGAAATTTAGAGAGACCAGTAAACCTAACAGTCTGTGGGGGGGGAGCCAGAGTACCTGGAGAGAAACCACGCCTGCACAGGGAGAACATGCAAACTCCAAGCAGAAAGACCCCAAGCTGAGACTCGAACCCAGGACCTTCTTGCTGTAAGGTAACTGATTCAGCCTGCTGTTAAATAGTGGTAAGAAATATTTTAGAACATGTTTAAGAAGTCATTTATTAAACAAATGCTAGCAAAAAATTTGTTTTTTTAATATAAATTCTACAAAATAAAAAAAAAATTAATGGTCTACTGAACTGCAGCATTTTTTCTGCTAAAATATCAGGGATCTTCCCTCAGAGATGGACATCTACTGTAGATAGTTGTCGTCTTTCCAGATATAACGTCATTGGTTAAAATGTATGTTCCAGTTCGTATAACCCAATTCTTACTCTCTTTTAGTTCCTTTAAAACGCAATCTGTCTGCTCACAGCTATATAACTCATCCTCCTGCAGCCAGCCTCTGCGCACATGCAAGCTCCAGAAGGCATTCTTTCACCCAGACCTGATCACCAACATGGTACAGGGGCCGAGGCGGGTCAAAGGTCGAGCTCAGCCAGATGATAACATGTGCTGCTGCTGGGTGTGCTGGGATTTGTGTCAGCGGAGAACAAATGTAGATTCTTTTTTCCTTATCAGTTTTACTCCAACACAAAACATCAGGGAGTCACAGATGTGCTAATGCTGCAGGTTCATGATGTTCCACTCTACATCTGATGGCAAGTTTTCCCTTAGGTTCTTCACCAGAAGAAGAGACCAAGAATAATAAGATCACAGAAAACATTTGTAGGTAAATAATTGTTACAATTCCAGACTGAATATAGCCTAGGCACAGTTAGCTGAGAACGTTTGATTTAGGAACAGAAGCGATGAATGAAACATTCCTTTTAGAGTTAAACATGATGTGACTGAACTGGAACAAATGGGTCAGTTTCATTTGAAATTATTCCATTAAGTAGCCTTTGTGAAAAACCCACCATTAAAACTCCATTTATCTTAAAAAGTGAGAATTTACAAGTTAAAATCATCTGGAACTTTCTCTGAACTTGGACTTCTACAACCCTAACCTAAATATTCAATATCTCTGCCACATTTATAAAGCTAGAATTTATGGCACACTTTTGACAGTTTGTATTTCAATAAACCATTTGGTATTGTATTACTGGACCATTTTTGTTACTACGGTAACATTTTGTATTGACTTGTTTTGTTATGGTGAATGCATCTAAGATGTGCATTACATCGTTCCAATGATTTCAAACGTCCAAAGCAAATAGCATGAATCATAAGGTTGCATTTGGGGGTTGTCGGTGCCTCATAGTGGTAACTGAAGGGTATAACGGTTTAACAGCAAATTTATACAAGCAGCAGAACGTAATTTCTTTCATAAGGAAGCGTATTGTTAGCGGGCGTTCTGATTGTAGCAAATAATGTAATTGAAAGTAACACAGCTAACTTCACCGTGACTACCTGTCCATCTTGTTTGCAAAACATACAAGCTAAAGTTAGCATTGCAGCAAGGACAGCCGATACAGAAAGATAGAAAATAAGCAATTTAAACTCTTTTAGACTGCTACACCTCAAACCGCTTCTGGTCTTGATGCAGTTAAGATGCAGTTTGATGCATAACTAACACACATTTAGCGTCAATGTGGAAGCACGTTACTGCCATCTGGTGGTAAGAGTGTAAACAACATCTGAATGTAATTTTTTTTTGCTTTAACTTGGATTTAAAATTCATTGATTATGCATCAGGATGGATAACAGAAACTTATGTCGCAATTAAATTTCAAGACCCTATTTAGTAATTAAATGCATTGTTTTGATCACTGTTGAATAAATATAAATTATGTTGGTGATTTGAGGTATGTCTGAATTTAAATCTAAATGTGTGCAGATTTTATGTGCTAAAGGTAAAAGAACAATTGCTACTTAATTACTTTTATTTTTGTACATATATAAATGTATATAAATTCAGACAGGAATGCACTATAATTCCAAAAAGCCATTGTGTAATTGAATCTATGTATTACTTTTTTCCACGTGGCAACCATTTGGCCAAATATGTATTATATGAGTGCATATGGTAATTGTTTATGTCTGTGATACTGCTTTTACATTGTTCACTAACAATAGCCAAAATTAAAGTTCACCAAGCAATGTATGTATTCAGAGAAATCAAAAACACACTATTAACAAATGTAAAAGTACATCATCTTATAATCCCGAGCCTTAAAATTGGTTTTCTGTTTGTAAATGTGTCTTCCTGTGTGCTTTGCTGTCATCTGTAAGCAGGTTATCCTTCCAGCTGATATTGATCAAGCCGGATTTAAAGTTCTCCATCTTTTTGGCATTACGGACAGAGTTCAACATACCTCACCAAAGCATCGCTCTTGCTTCATAGCAACATTTTTTTGGCTTCTTTGTAGCAGCAGATAACCCAGATCCAAGCCCATTTTCACAAAAAGACTCTCAGCAAACCCTGTCCCTCGCAGACAAACTGCTATTTACATTTCGAGGTTGAAGTGCCAACAAGCGTCTACAAGTAGTTTTGGAGCGGCACTCAAAGCAAAGAATGGGTTCCGTCTAATTTTCAAAGGGACACATGAAGACGAGGCAGAGAGTAGGAAAACCTGTCGCTGCTTGAGTTTGGAGTGCTGGAAAAGAGCTGTCATTAGCTCTGCTTTCTGAGACCTGACAGCCAATTTATCTCTCAAACCGCGGAGCTCAGTGAGCGAAGCAGACAGGGAGACACAGTATCATCTTTCTCAAGTGTGCTTCAGTAATTGCCGTGTTGTCTAAATAAGATTAAGTCCGCAGGTGTCACAAGGATTAGCCACCTGACACACTTGAACTTCCTTTGCCTGTAGACGGTTTGAACGTACAACGGACTTAGTTGCCTGGGGGGGAAGGGGCTATGAGACTACATTCGACATCAATCTCACGACTGATGCCAAGGGAAAGGGAACGGACACCAAAAGAAGATAAATGTGACACATCAGTGGCTTCACCTTTAGCCCATTCAGAGGGGCTCTGCGTTGTAAGCCATCTCGCGTTGTAAGCCATGACCATATTAAGTGTTCTTTGTCAAAGTCTAATCCATATTTGCTCAATGAGCAGATGTCACCCATGAGCGAAGTTTTTCCTGTTTTGACTTGAAGCTTGGCTGAGTTTCAGCCTTTTTCAGTCCAGTACAACAGATGTAAAAAGTGTCAAATTGATTAACGGATGTGTAAAATCTGTTTGTCATAAACATTTATTAATCATGATGTCTTAAAAATGTCTGCGCGGATGTTTGCAGTGTCCAACACAAGCATAAAGTCATTGTAAGTCAAACCCCAAGACAAATCTCAAGTCTCCAAAGAATGAAATAAGTATTGTAGTTGGCCTGAAGCATTACATTGTTGTAGGATAAGAATTAAAAATCTTATTTTTAGCTTTAATTCCTTATTGGGATTAGGGAACTCCTTTCCAACAACACTTTTTCAAGCATTTAGCACTACAGCATACACATTATGACGATGTATGGCATAATTTATACTCATAAAAAAATTTTCCCTCCAGTTTCTTCACCATTAAATGACAAAACCTGTTTGTTCTCTTACATTTGAAGCTTCATCTAAACCCTCAGCTCAAGAAAAACAGCATACAGTTGTTATTATAACAGTTGTATAAAATCAAGTTAGAGGTTTTGAATTTGAAAAGCATTTTCAGCACCATTCACACCACCTTAAATACCTTGTATTGAATCTGACAGTATCTTAGAAAACCTTCATGCTCTTCAGGCGTTATAAGAATCGCTCAAGAGTGAAAATATTGATGTATTTTTGGAGTTAGTTGGAATTTGCCGTCGTTATACGTTTCGCACGAAATACGTGACGCAGGTGATAAAAAAGGAAGCTACAGCAACACTTCCATGTCTATGAACACCAAAGAGTCTGTCCCGACAGCTGCTCTCACTTGTCCTTTCTATCACTGCTCGGGTTTAAATGTTAACATGTGAGGCGGCAGACCCTGCAGCTCTCCCAGCCGGACTTAATTACACCTGGCTGCTGGTGCTGGTTGTCGCTTATAAGCCGCATATAGAGCACATTCTCCCTGCTTCGCGTCACTCGCTGCATTACTTTCTGTTGTAAGGAGAAAAGCGTTTGTTTTGGTAAAAGGCTCCAGCACGTAGACGGTTCCCGGATGAACGGAGCGCCGGTGGTTCTAAAAGCTGGCCTCTGGCTGAACTCTGGATCTGGGTCACGGAGCCACGCACAGGCAGCCTTTGATCACTCCGGCACCTCGCAGTTCACTTAACCCTCACGGTCAACTGACTCCAGGTCAGGTACGTTATTACCAGCTTCTAAATCATATCTGTGACGGGACTGTTGCCGGTAATTATACCGAGCACATAGCTATTGACATTAGAGAGCATAGAGAGTCTCTCTCTCTCTTTTTTTTTCTTTCTTTCTTGTCAATTATTATTGGCCTGTTTAGGCTGAAATAACTGAGAAAGCTGACCTGCAGCTCAGGCAGATGAAAGACGGCATTTACTGCAGCTTCCATAAAAAAAACGATCTAAAGATCAACAGGATTCTGCTAAGGAGAAGTGGAATTAAAAAAAAAAAACACCTGAGTTGAGTTTTCTATCAGACCCTGATGACCCACATGAAGGACTTTTAAAGCCTTTCTTCTTGAATCCAGCTGTAAGTGTGATACTGAGAAATTACATAGAGAGATAACATGGACGCAGGACTTGGCCAGATGCTAGGAAGAGTACTTCAGGCTTCAAATGATGGGGTGATTAAAATCTGTGGAAAACAAACTTTCCATTAGGAGACAGTATTATATAAAATAAAATCCTGTAATCTCCCGCCTAGTTGGACGTACCACCGCTTCTGAGATGCAGCCCTTCCTGGAACTTTAGTTTCCAAACTTCCAACTTTCTGCCTCACAGAGAAGCCCAACTAGCTCCTGCAGACTAGCCAGCAGCAATTAGCAAACAGCTGGTGGAACTGTGCATCAGCTGAGCTCATTATGCAAGCTACTTCTAGTGAAATCCTGGTAAAAATGCTGTTGTGATGACTTCCTGAAGGCGGAATTTCAGAAAGAGAGGGAGTTTGTAAAGAGACAGAGACCTGATTTCAAGGTGTTAAATTACAAAGTGAATTTTCGTTTATGACATATTTGACATATATAGCATTTTTATATCAACTGAGGTCAACATAGTTACTTGATTCTGATATAAATTGCCACTGTGTGCCTGGAAAACAAAATACTGCCCCTTTAAGAAGACATTACCAACATGTGATCAAAATCGTGACTTTCGATGTAGAGTACAACACAAACCACGCAGCAAGATTTAGTCAGCCAAAAAGCTGATTTCAAAGTAACAGCGTGTTTTCACATGCTAGACAACTTTTAGCAGCTTTTGTAAAATAGAAAATAAATCCAGGCCCTGAGATGATCTGGGTCTCCCTTGTAGACTGTTTACCCTTACAACTTAATTTTAGAGAAGCAGACAGGAGACGCCAGAGTGTGTCAATGGATGAAGCTATGAAGATTCACAGCAACACATTGTCAGAGCAGGTTTTCTAAACCCGTTAGCATCATATTACAGCTGTTCTGCAGAAACTCTAGTTCAGGTAAAACATCTGTGGTTGGCAAAATGAAAAGGAGAAACGAGAACATTCTGAATATCCTCCCGTCCATGACAGGGCAACACAGAGACACTCAGGATAAACCACCATGTACACACACACACACAAGGGCAATTTAGAGAGACCAATGAACCAGACAGTCATGTTTATGGACGATGGAAGGAAACTGGAGTACCCAGGGAGAACCAGAAGGTCTCCGCAGATGGAAAGTAGGAAGAGCAAGGATGATGTGGTGAAGGAAACAGATGCAGCTGAATGTCCTAAAATCAGCAACTTTTTCCACAAAAACAAATTCATGGTCAGTAATGTCCATGAAGATGATGAAACAGGTAAGGCAAGACTCGTTGAATCAAGTCAATGGATTGTGCGGCATTGCAGCATACAACATAATGTTCCTTAATTTAAACATTTCTATGACCATGTGAGACCATGAGAAGCTAGGGCTGAAAATAAAAACTCTTAAGACCAAAAGTGGTTTGAGTGAAATTTGCAGCAACAGTACAAGCTTAACTTGGATAGAAAACATGTTGGGATCATCAATTACGTGCAATATGCGTGTCCATCAGCAAAACGCACAAAAATGTTAGCATTGAGAAACCGACAATCTGTTTCAAGGTCTGAGGGATTTCTCATCTAAACCTCAAATCTGGTTTGTAGTTAATCCAATATGCAGAGGAAGTGCCTTCAGGGTCCCTCATGCTTATCTATGTTTGCATTCCTTAGCGGTTTGTGTGTAGCACATGTGTGTGAGTGTGTGTGTGTGTGTGTGTGAAAAAGAGAAACAACAGAGAAGAAGATACATTAGAAATGGCTTAAAATGGATTTACAATGAGGGATTTACTATAATCTAGAAAAATAAACCCTTAAGAATCATCCTCACTCACTCTCTATCGCCCCCTGCTAATGAGAGAAACCCCGTCCTGTGAAGGCGTGGGGCATCCTGAGAGGAGGAGCCGCTCGTCAGGCAGGCTTTTAGAGTTCAGTGAAAACAAACTCTGACAGAGGTGAAAATTAAACACTGAGCCGAAAAAAAAAGAGAGAGATGATGAATAGATCGAGAAGATTACAGGAAGACAAAAGCCAAAAGGAGCACGCCGTCAGAGGACTAATAGCAGGTTCCTTACATGTGCCAGGGGTCTGCCGTGCAGGCCGACGGTGGCTCTGTACTGGTGGAAGTCGGTCTGGATCACACACACTCTCTTTTCCATCCTCACGGCTCGCAGCCTCCCATGCTGTCTTCGCCCGAGCGCAGTCCGGGGAGGGAGTGAAGCACATGTGTGCTCCCTGGAGGCTGCTCCAAGTCAGTGGGAGTGTGTGTGTGTGTGTGAGGGGGTGCGCCGTGCCTGCTACCTGACCCTTAGAGGGAGGGTGTGTGGAAGGAATGGAGAGATGGAGGTAGGTGTCAACCCCCCCCACACACAACTCCCTCCGTACACACACACGCAAACTTGCAAACACACACACACACACGCACACACACACACAGACACACAGACACACACAGGTACATCTCTTCCCATCTCCCTGCCTGAAGCCAAACCACCTTGTGACAGCAGGGAAACACATGGAGACAGATTGTCAGCCTCCACCGCAACAATGTGTTTCTTCTTCTCCCCTGAGAAAACTGAAACATAAAGTTGGTGTCTTTGTTATCTTTTTCTGAGCAGCGCATTCTTCTACAGACACCGCTGGGCCGTCCCTGTGCTTTTCCCTGAGAGTTGCTGGGAAAAACAGAATTTTACGCCTGATAGTTTGGTAGACTCGGCTCAATCGGGGAGCAAATGTGCAACATTTGTTACATTTTCAGCTGGTGTGAGTCACTTTCACGCTGCACGGTGTGAAAAACCTGTTCCCCTCCTCGTCTGTGGGGGCGCTGCACCACGAACCACTGCAGGAAGTGACAGGTAAACCTCTGAAGAAGACACTGAGCGCAACTTCCTTCTCCACGAAATGTAAACAAAAATTCAGATTTCAACATTTGTAGGATTTTTCTTTTGTCTTTGGTGAAACACTACGAGCTATTTCTACCGCGAGCGCTAGACTTGCACGTTTGTTGTGGTTAGGCCTGTCACGATAACAAATTTTGCTGGACGATAAATTGTTCCAGAAGTTATTGCGATAAACGATAATATTGTTTTGACACAGTTTTTAAATAATATAACGGTAATGGCAAAAATAATAATGCAAGAACACATTCTAAAAGATCCGTAAACTTTACATTTTAATGAACATTTAAAACTGGAACTGGAAGACAATTTAAACATCCAAAATAAATAAACATAATAACTAATAAAACTAGAAAATTCCACAGAAATTTTAAGGGGCCTGCCACC
>NW_015115240.1:20622-45287 GCF_001443285.1 Poecilia latipinna | reverse complement strand
CATGCCAATGGAAATGACTGAGTTTGTTTTAATTTATTGTGCAATCAATTGATTTATTGATTATTGTGACAGGCCTAGTTGTGGTTGTATTCACCAAGAAAGTCCAGCGCTGTAGTCCACGTCCTGCTTTTGGAGCGGTCTCTGGTCCGCTTGGCTGAAATGTTGTTCGTTTTACACCAGATTACATTTCATAGGATGCACATCTTCTGAAAAGCTCAACTTTTGTTTTGTCACTCTACAGAATAGATTCTCAAAAGTCTTCAATCATCGAGATGCTTTTCTGAAAACGAGAATGGCCTGTTGTATCCCTTTTGATGAAGCTGTGCTTTTTTTTCCCTCGGCCCTCTTCCACGAATGCCAACTTTGCCAAGTCTCTTTATTATTTTTGAATCATGAACACTGCAGAGAGACAACAACGGGGGACTGGAGCCTGGGGTCTTTCTGCAAGGAGTTTGGCTTCCTCCCATCATTTATTTGTAGATTAAATATTCGCTATTGTCCCAAAAGCCTGTGGCTTTGTAACCATTTCCAAGCTTTGTTTTATCTGTTCTGCAGTTCCTTCAGATCCGAACACGATGTTGCCTTTTTTTTTTTGAATGAAGACGGTTTCTACTTAAGGGATTTCTCAAACCAACAAGTGTGAGGGGCGATCAGATCAGATCGTCTCGTTTGATGAACTTTTTAAACCTCTTCGAAGAGAGAAAGTGTACACGATCAAAAAGTATGAAAAATCTATTTGCAAGTCTGTGTTTTCGTCGAACTCTCTGAGCAGCTGTTATTCACGGGGGATTAGCAGGTCTTACGAAGGTTACATCAAATAATGAGGGTATAATCCCTCCCATTGGACCTAATTTCTCTGCTTGTCTCGCTTGACGTGCCAATACATCTGTCACTCATCTATTCGCTAAAGATCTGTGGCATCCCCTGGCTGCAGGGAGGATTGGAGAGAAAAAAAAACCTTCACAGTGATGTGTTTGCCTTGGAAAAGATGGAGGGGGTTATTGATCTTGTTTCGTCTTGAGGACGCTGAAGGTTTTAATGAGGCAGACAGTGGAAACTTTTTACAGGCTTATTTTCTGACGGGATCAGATCGTAGAGGCTGATGCTGCCCAGAGCGCCAAGTTGTGCGCGAGTTAGGTTGTGCAGGGTTTCCTGCACAAGGGAAATGTGCTGCACATCAGTCAGTTTGAGTCAAATATCTTCATATTCTTCATATTGCACCGTTCCTAGGAAAGGTCATAATTTGTCACCTAATTTTTTGTTAGTTCTGTTTGAACTTCAAATGCCGTAAAACAGCTGGAACCTTTGGAATATTATTATTTGGAAAAGGTACAATTCCTACAGCCTCCTAGGATAACACCAGTTTCCCAACAACTGTTGTGATACTCATCGTATCATTCTGAGATTTCTTCCTCACAGGTCGTTTGTTTTTATGAGAGCATTCCAGATTTAACAGGAATGGATATGTCTTTGTGGGTTGTATGTTTTGCAGTCCAGTCTTTCAGAGAATGAAAGAGCCCAGAGAGAACAACTATCAATTGAAATCAACATACTGTAAATTTGGACCGTTAGTGGACGTAATCTGAAACCAACTGGTTGAAATTGAGAAGCAAACTGCTCCTGCTGAGGGATAGAGGTAAATAATCATTAAACTAACAATTCTGGCTCATAAAAGGATGTCAAAAAAATATTTTTCCATGAGGCATCAAGATAATGAATGGCTTTTATTTGTTAATAGTAGTCATCCATCTTGTTTCTGCCAGTGTATAATTAACACTGTGATTTGTTGTGTATCAACCCACTGCTGTAAGAGGACTCTGCCGTCTGGCTGGATTCCTCGCCGACCGGGGATCAGCTCTACGGTTCTGGAATCTAAACAGGAGATAAAGAATCGAAAAAAAGGGGCATTTCAGTCAGGAAGCAGTTCTCCTGCTGTCTTGCTCCGGCTTGTCCGATGAAGGTTGTCTGCCTGAGCGTGACGCATGTTTATGGAATTTGATTAATTAAAGGTTTGAGCTGGCAGCTCAATCTTGACAATTATAAGAACAGCTAAAAAAAAGAAGTGGGCTTTGCAGGGTCGGCCCAAGGCATAAGCGAACTAAGCCGGTTGCTTTGGGTCCCGGGGCCACTAAGGGGACTCCTAAATGGAAGTGATGCTTTTTTCCTTAAGTAATCATTTCTATGTGATTATTTTAACAAAAACACACAATTTCATTATAAAATTGTGATTTTTTACAACAATGATCATGTAGAAATAATTTTTTAAATAATTTTTTTAAGAAGTTGCAAGTTCTTATTGCAACTTGAACTTGCAATAACTTCAAGTTGCAATAAGTTTATAGCAGGTGTGCGAAGGATCAAATCGTCTGAGTGTTGAGTGCAACAATCCACATTATTAGCAGAAATAGAGGCCCCCCCAAAGCCAAATTTCGCTCAGGGGCCCCATAAAGGCTTGGGCCGGCCCTGGGGCTTTGTTACAGTGACATTTTCTGTCTATTGGGTCCTATAAAAATAAGGTTGTCATCTACCAAAATGAACAAATTCGTTTTTGTAATATTAATTTCTGCCTGGTCACGCAGGTGCTGTAAAATTAGCTTAGCACAAAGACACGACACAAGTGGAGTACCACAAGGGTGGATTCTTGGACCTAAACTTTTTTTGCTGTACATATCGTAAATGATAATGTGTCTAAGTTCTAAACATTGAAACTTTGATCCCAGGACCTTTTGGATGTTTGGCAAAAAGTACTAATTTCTGCCTCTGAATACAAAACCTGAAAACTTTGGGTTCATGTGAAACTGTAAAGTCTTCAATTAAGTCTTGGGATGAGGACCTGCTAAAACAAAAGCAAAAAAATAAAAAATAAAAAAATTCCATATTTCTCAGGGTGGAATAAAAATATATATTTTACTGTCTGAACTCGCTCTGCAGGATGTTGAAATGGCTCAACACGCTTCAAAACGGTAATGGTTGATCCCAGCAACATCAAATTACAAATCATTTTTGCTGAAACTATAATGACGAGGTTCCAGCTGCCACAAAACAGGAAGCGAATCCCGCGGGTTTGCTTCCTAGCAGGGTTTTCACCCAGCGCTTAAACAACCTGTTGTCACACTAGTCCTAAATCTCCTGCATAACTGAGATGTAGCAAAGATATTTAAAAGACGAAAATACAAAAGCACTTTTACTTATAATTTAACCATTTAAACACACACTTCAAGGTACTTCTTTAAGGATGGTCATATTGATGCAACCTGGTTAAAGCTGCTTTGAACTTTAAAAGCTAAATCTCACACTATACGTGCGAAAAGTTTAGAAATTATTCCTCCTGTTCTTCTGTTTTACTTCACAAAAGTTGTCTGAGAGTTTCCTATGTTAATATAAATGGGGAGAAAGGATGCAGAAGGATTTTGACACAATTTGGCGGGGGAGGAAAATAAAGAAAAACAAATATTTGACATGATAGAAAAGTTGAATAACGACTGCTGAGAGTAAACCTCCACCTGTATTTACACTGTGATTTGTCATTGGAGCTCTTCCAACTCCACCGAGACGACACTACGGCTGAACGCATTCCGCGCTGAACGCTGTCTAATGAATTGTAAAAAATGGTATGGCGTGTGTTATTTTGTGTCAGCGTGACAGATGACTCCCTCCCGTTAATGCAGAGGAATTACTAAACGCCCTAATGCAGCGTATCACAGGGATACGTTTCCGCACGACGGAATTTATGTGGAACCCGCTGGGACGTTTGATGAGGAACAGAAATATTAACGATGCCGTTTTGCTGAGCTGTTCTGATAGTTAAAATCTCCTCGCATTACAAACCTCATTGGTTTTTCCGTCACCAACAGCAAAGAAGTGCTTCTCAGAAAACGATTTGGCGCCCTCTAAAGGTTAAAAAGTCTCAGCACAGTTCACTTTAACTTTTCAGGTCAAGATAATCGACTGGCTGAGCCTATAAAGATCCTCTATGTGAAAAAAGCCTCATAAAAAAAAATAAATGCATTAGGCTGAGGGGTATTATTAGTCAAGCTAGCTTTATTTACACGGTGCATGTATGAGGTTAAATCCCAGTTCCCATCATCCTTTGCGCTTCAACCCATCAGCAGGACTAAGGGAAACCTTCAATCAAAAGGAGTAAAGTCTGAATATCAGTGTGTTTAAAATGGCAGAACTAACGCAATGTCTAACTCCCAGTGGTCATTGTTAGTCAAATATACGAATAAATAACTCTTAATTTCAAATGTTCTGCCAACACATATGATGTATGGTTGATACATGCCAGTGTTTACTCCTCAAGAAGTAGAAAAAAGAAACATCAAATCTTATGTTTATATTTTTACAAGACAAAAAAATCCTTGTGTGATGTATTTGGAAGTATTATTCAGTAAAATATTATTGCACTAAGTATATAAAAGTTCAAATTATTAAGTATATTTTCATTCATACTAGTCATTCGATTAATGTGTGCCACTTGTTTATTTATTAGATATTTCTCATGCATTCAAACACAAAAGGAAAAGATATTTTAGAGTATGATGTGTCCAGTGACATTCTTTGAGACAACTCTGTCTATATGGCCCAACCAAGACTAGAAAAGTAGGAAATGACCAGCACCATCCTGAGGTTCCTCTCACTGCATTCGACTCTAAACACAGTAAAAACTTCAGCTGAATGTCCACTTTATTTATACAGCACATTTAGAAACAACAGCAGTGGATAGAAGTGCTTCACAATAACACCAACAATCATAAAATGGTAAATAGAATAAAACTTTCAAAATAAACATAAAGCTGATGACTCTCACTGTCCAAACGGTGGTCAAATGTGTGGCTCTGATCATTAAATGGCAATTAAGGATGAAATTAAATGGAAAAACCTTCATACTCTGCCAAACGTACTTCGGATCACATTATTTGAGCCTCGCGTCAGGTGAGGAACAGAATCAGAACTGAATTAAAGCTCCTGCGGCTTACTCTCCTCGGTATACTACGATGTTCTTATCCGTCTCGTGAATCCGGATCTCGTAGAGCAAGCTGGCGGGAAGAGCCTTCGCCATGTTGTCCCAGATGTAAATGGCAAGGTTTTCCGTGGTGCTGGTGAGCGAGAGGAGAAATGTCTGGTGAAACATGTGTATCTGCAGTCACGAGAGACGATCAGGGAAGGTTACAGACCTCACAACGTCGGCAAAGTACGGAACGTCCTTATCCAGGTTTTTGTGGTCCAGAGGAATCATGATGACTTCCTGTTGGATGAACAGGGCGGTGTCAGCCAGATTTCCGTACCACAGCAAAAATCACAACAACAACAAAAAAAGGAGAAGTAGGAAAAAGCTTACAAGGAACAAGGATAAGATTCAAGAGCTGAATGGAAGTTCCTTGTTTGATGGTCCAAAGTTCTCTTTTCAGATTAAAGTAAATTTTAAATTTAATTTGTGAATCAAGGTTCTAGAGTCTGACCACAAGTTTCCTGAGGACTCAAGGGGAATTTCTATGGTCAGTGACTAACACTAGCACAGCTGTTTGGTAGTAACATTTTAAAGCATTTATATCTGATGATAAACTTTATGTAGATCCTGATTTAACTTTGCGGCAGGCAAGAAAAGTCAACAAAAAGTACCAATAATCCAAATACCAAATGCTAAAAGCTTAGCACTATCCCACTACTAACCGTGTTACACAATAAAACAAGTTTTGTTGTCTTTTATTAAGACATTTCTGCCAAAGACCACTTAAAGACACTTGACTATCATTCTTGGCTTCTGTCTGTTAAAAAAAAGTTAGTTATAAGTCCAAGTCGAAGTCTTACACCATTAGCCATTAACTTTAGCATCTCAGTCATGGAGATTTACATCAGATGTGAGGATTGTTAGCGGCAAAATCTAGCAAGTAACGCTGGTCATAATGATTTAAACGTAAGTGAATTATGAAGAGAAAAATGCAGATTTACTGTATATCAATATATGCAGATTTACTATATATCAATTTCAGAAAAACTAGTTGCCATTTAATTTGTAAAATGTGTTAATTTTCTTCAGCTCAAGATGTTGTGTTTACAGTGACCTTACCTCAATACACCTCTTCAGGTCCGTCAGATTCATGACCATGCCGGTGACGGGATCAATCTGGGAACACGTGTCACATGTAAAGATGGTTTTATCTACCTGGTTGTGATTACATAGTTGTTCCTTCAGTGGAACTACGACCTTTTATCAGAAATATTTGCGTGATACTCACTTTTCCACGTACAGTCACCTCTACTGTGGAGTAAAATGAGAGCAAGCAGGTGAATCGGTAGAAACGGGAACAGAATCCGTGCTTTATTTGAGACTATATTTGGTTTATGTAACAGCAGGACAAACCCTTGTAGTTGTGTCCATGACCGTAGGGATTGTTGCACTTTCCGTAGACTTCTTTATTCTCCTCGTCAGTCAGGTGAAGACTACAAGAGGTTGCAGAGAATATCTGAATTAAAACTCCTGGAGTCAGATTTGTTTTGGTTTTGTTTTTGCAGTTTTTAAGGCGAGGGAGGGGTTAGAGATTTTGTACCGTGTTAGTGCAGGTCAAACAAGAAAAAAATGTGGCAAGGGGTTATTGACATATGTTGCATTTAAGAACATTTCATATATTACAACTTAATAGATTTATATATGATTTAGAACTGTACTTCTTTAAAAAAAAATTGTGCTAATTTAAAAAGGTTAAAGGTGATCATTTAAATCAAATAATACAAATGAAATCAATTGTAGTTTTACATGACTAATAATTGTTATTTTTACTTTGCTTTGAACAAAATAAATTTTTGATAAAAAAACTGGAACGATGCAATTCATGTAAACGTATTTGTACGTCTAATACATGTAAAAGATTAATTTATTTTTAATACAATAAGGCTAAAAATATCATCTTAAACTGTTGTGAACTATCATAAAGCTATTATATAGTGGCTGATGACGTTATTAAAGATAGTTTGCACAAAAAAAGTACATATTTGCTTTAAATTTTATTTGTTTAATGGCTGTAATAATTTCCTGAAGAGGGTTTATATTTTACGACGCTATCGACTGCACCTAAATGCATCATTAAAGCTTTGCACGTTTATCTGAAAGACGACAATTCCGAAATGACTTGTTCCTACCTGCGTTTTCTTTAAAGCAGTGAAAGTATAAACTCCTCCATAGTTAATTTTGTGTCCCTGTTTTATATAAGCTCTGTTTATTGAAATACGCCGACTTGTGCTGTCACAGCCAAAGCATCGCGAGTTTCTATGTAGTTAGACGGGATTTTCCGCATATTCTATCGCTTATCAGGAAAACCAGCGGTCTTGTTTCATCCAAACTCTTTCTATTCTGTCACTTTAACCTCCGTTTCGTGTCCACTATGGGTTTCTCCTACGTCGTATCCCTTCAGACACAGCGGTAGTAGCTGGGGTACCTGTGGAGCCGGTGGCAGGCGCTGAAGCTCTGGACTCGGGTGATGTATCCTATGCGCTCCGCTGGAGGATTCCCGGAGGATTCGGCCATGTTTGGCAGAAGTGGAGGATAGAGACTAACCGCTGATACCGAACAGAGAGGAGATCCAGCCGGCTGTCCACACCGTGTCTCACGCCGCCCGTGATTGGCTCATTTCAGGGCGTAAATACGGCTCACATGGCCGCATGAGTGTCAAACCTGGAGCCGAACGTGATTGAAGCACAGCGAACCACATACGGGCTGTTTACCGAGTCGTAAAGAAATCTTTGTTCGAAATGTTTCCTCCGTGGTATTTCTGCGGAGTCATTTTCCACTACTTGAAAGAAAAACAAACCGATACATTGTGTCGGAACGGAGACTAAAAAGTCCTGATTATGAGGGTAATAAAAGAGAGTCACAATTAAGTCTTTCAGTTTCTACCAAGTCAGATTTAGTGTTTGATCATGTCCATAACTTCAATTTAAAATGACTTTGACCTTATCACCGTAATAACTGTTTCTAACAACATTTTCACACTTGTTTCACGCTTTAAGTTCACATGCTGGCTCTTAAAGCTCTACAGTCGTCATATGAGAGTCACCAGATGGTTTCCGCTCAGATTTAGAATTACTCCTTTCATTCATGCATTTTTTACCCGGTTCATCCTTGTCCATAAATCTTATTATACACTGCTCAAAAAAATAAAGGGAACACTCAAATAACACATCCTAGATCTGAATGAATGAAATATTCTCATTGAATACTTTGTTCTGAACAAAGTTGAATGTGCTGACAACAAAATCACACAAAAATCATCAATGGAAATCAAATTTATTAACCAATGGAGGCCTGGATTTGGAGCCACACACAAAATTAAAGTGAAATGTTCCCTTTATTTTTTTGAGCAGTATATTATTGTATCTTATTAGATTAAACAAAGCCATCTGTATTTTTTTTAATCCTTCCATCTGTAATTTACCAGAATGCTGCAAGACACTAACAGGACTGTTCTTTGACCTGTTAGGAGCTTTAGTTTATGCTTCCTAATAGCAGAAAAAAAGAATGTGTCCCCGAATAGAAGCCCATGAGTTCATATTTCATTGTGACAACGCTGTCTTTTTGCCATGGCAACGTTGAGAAATGACATGATGTAGCTGCTGAAAAATTATTGTCCCTTCAGTTTCATATTCCTTTAAATATGGTACAAAATATTTAAAATTTTAAATATTCTTTTTAAAATTATAGACTTTATGGTGCCACCTTAAAAAAAAGATCTTTTGATATATTATAAATAAGAATGTTTTTGAGATTTTGAAATATACATTGCCATATAATAGCATATAAAAGAAATCATAAATCTTCAAAATTAAGCAAAAAACAAACAAAAAAAACCGCTGGACGAGTGAAGTTTACTCATCTGGCCACTAGATGGTGATAGAGGACCTTGAGATTGTTTTTCTTTTGATACCTTTCCAAATTAAACACCTTTTTATTTTTTATTGTAGAAATCACCAAGTGTTTGCTCAGTTTTTCTCTTTGGCAGAGAGATTCTGTCAAACACTGTAGGGAACTACCCAGTTCAATAGCCAGACATTCACTTAAAAAAAAGCCCAAAAAACCCTACTTTTCTTTTGTTTTTCTTAATTTGCACAAAAATGTAGAGACTGTCATCTTATAAGAAACAGAAGGAAAAACAAAACGCGGTATTTCATGACAATTCACCTGTTTTTATTTGTGCACATACATCACAGAGTGTTCGTATGTACAAACATTTCATAGTTCCATATGTACAGTAATCACTGAAGCATCACATGAATACAAAACAAGTTAAAGCCTGCTACATATACTTTAGACCCAGCATTATTCACATTCAAAAAACAAATACATTGTATTTATATGCACACTTCAATCCAGATGATGTCACATTTGGATATATTTCACTGGCCTGCCATATCATAGTTTACACAATAAATCACCAAAATCGGTATAAAAAGAGATTAATACTGCTATAACTTTTGTGAGAGATAGGAAAGTTTGTTGTGTAAGCTTACACACATTGACATTAACATTATATTTGGCTAAATATATGAAATTGCTCTTTGAAGATGTTTCTTTTTTGCAAACGAAAACATGACACAGGACTATTTTTTTAATAGCTGAGAAATAGAATAAAACCCTAAAAATATAAATACAGTATAATGTGTTTTGTGACACCTTCAGATTAGGTTCAGTGTAAGGAAACACCAGGACGACAAGTGAACCAAATGGAGTAATTCCCTTACCTTTATTAAAATGACATTATGTCAACTTGTTCAAATTATGTCAATAAGTCCACAAGCTAGTGAGATGTATACCACCTTCTTTTTAAGCAGATTTTAGCAACTTAAATTATCTCGAAGTAAAAATATTTATATCGCTAGAATACAGCGCTAATTAGGGAATATTAACAGTCTCGGCGTTTCACATCAAACACTTGCTACGTCCGTGTACTAACGCTGACTGAACGTGGCGGCTGCAGTACCTTACCAACTCCGCTACACCCCTCCAGTGCAGTCTAACTCCATCGAGAATAAACATTTCCATGTACGAAGATGTTTGTTTTTGTGCTTTCAGGGTTTTATACTTGTTTGGAAATTACCCCGGGCTTTTCCATCTGCTGTTCCCCCACATCAGCGGTCGAAGCTAACAAGTTACAACTAGCTTGTTAGCTTCGATGCATTTCATTTTTCCACGTGCTCACAAGGGATTAAAAAGCAATTTACTTCAAAGAACCTTAATTAATAAACTCTAAGCTAACCCTTTACGGTTCCTGTGGAATTTAACTGTAACCATACTCATAAATGGTAGGAAGATTTTAAAAAGGTAAACTTTTTACAAAAAATTCTGGTATTTTCTTAACATCTGCATAGTGCTAAATATGCTGACTACATCCTGTACTTACATAATTCCCTCTTAATAGGGAAAAAATAATTGTTCCTGGACCCATAAGGACTTCTTTCAGTAATCTGTCCTGCACACTACCCCATGTTTCACAATGAGCAAACACACCCACACATTAGCACAAGATAATAAAAAAAGTCAGGAAGCAGCAACTGATTACAGTTCAGTACTTCTAATAAGTTTTCATTCCTTGCATCAAAAGTACTATGGTAGTTTGGAGATTATAAAGAAAAACACTAATTCTGCATCACTTCACTTTTACAGTCACAATTTGAAGGAATGTCCATTTTATCACAAGAACGCACAGATTAAATTCACGGAGAATTCTGCCTTTAAATTATATGAAGGCAGAATAGTTTGGCTTGTGGTTGTGAGGAACCTCTATGTTTTTTCACATAGACATAAAAGTGCCAAAGAAGGCAGCAATGTTCCAAAGTACAGGAGGCTATGAAACACTTTTGCACATAAGAGATATTGTAAATTATAATGTGAAGATAATTCACAGGAAAATGTGAATTATCTTCACATAATCAAAGATTAAAAAAAAGGCAAATTACAAGTCTGTCTTTTCACAGAAGATGATGGATGCAGTAGATATAGAGGTTGCAGTGATTGGTTCTGGGTGGACACTACATGAGGCTTTGAGTGAATCACTAGAAGGAGCCAATGAACTCCACGTTTTTCACAGATAGGCTGTCTTCCATGTTACCATGAAGTTAAGTTCTAAGTTCCGCTTTCATTTCCTTCGCTCCTTGTGTTGAAATCAGTATTTTTGCAGAAATTGAGAAGGATTCAAAAGCACTTTTCACGAGCCAAGGCTGAGATGCTTTTTATACTGTCTCTGTGTGACCTTGGGAAAGACCATAGCAGCATTGGAGACCTGCTGCTGTTGCTCCTTAAAGCCGATAATGGAGGTAGTCGGAGAGCCGAGTTTGCGGTAAAAATGCGATGGAGGTTGGGGTTTGGAGCAGCGTTCCATCGTAACCAGTGATACAGATGTCTGTTGCTGGTTTGGCAATGCCAGCTTCTTTAAGATAAGTGTCACAGTGGGTGGTTGGCTCAAGTGGCTCGTGAGTAAAAGTCTTTGTGGCTGCATCACATAACCGTTTTGTGCACAGAATTTAAAGCTAGGGTTAGAGTCTTTACCACAAACCCCAGAGAGATATAGGCAACTAAATCCTTGCCACATAAACTGGAATTTCTTTTTTCTGTACAGGTAATACAAGTCTCGGTAGAACAAACTGCATTTCTAAAACCATTTTCCCATCCCCTGAAGTTGGCTCATTCTACTTGGAGAATACATTAATTGTCTGAACTCCAATTTGTTTGGATTTTACCAACTGAGTTCAGAACTGGCTCTCTTCCAGAATCTCTTCCATCGTCTCCCCCAGCGTCATCTCACCATCACTACTGGAAAGACTCTTCCTGGTAAGAAAGTCGAGCCCTGCTGAGTCGTAGCCCTCAAGTCCCTGGCCTTTAAGTGGCCCGAGTCCAAGAGGCCTACTTCCCCCTTGCACAACCACCTGGAGGAGGTGTGGGCGAGCCGTCGAAGTGGCGCCTTCGCCATAGGAGTCAAACTGCCGAGAACGCTTCCTGTGCTGCCGCCGGGTGCACTTCCAAAGGTGCTTGAGATTTGCTCCTCGAAAACAGGTCCGGACCTTGAAGTGGTTTGTGAACAAAAACAGTTGCCAGCGCTTTTTCAGCTCAGTTTGGACCTACAAGAAAACAGCATTTTTGGTACATTACTACACCATGGTATTCGCTGCAAGTTTGAGTCTTTTTCTGTAACTTTTTACATAAGCAGCTAAATTTCTCAGTAGTAAGTTTGATTACAGTTTTGTAGCTGTGTGCTTGTACAAATGACATTTCTCTTTGGAGAGTAGCCCTCCCTCTCACATTAGCAGTAAGCTACAAGTAACTTAAAGTTTTTAGAGCTGTAACAGGACATCTTAAATGTCCGGGAGAGTTATGACACATTTGGCTTCCCGTATGTCTACCCCTTGCACTCCACTGAAACCACTGATCACAATCCAGAACCGCTTTCAGACTATTGATTACAAACTGTTTGGTTGGTTCTAAGCTCATGTCTGTCATTATTATTATTAGCTTTAGTGTGGGAACATTACCACCTATCATGGCGGATACCAAAATAAAAGAAAATTTGATCTATTTTTTAAAAAAAAGTTTATTGCTGATATTTTTTCCATATAATTTGCGTCCACCAAACTGTGATGGCATAGATTGATACATGTACTGCTACACCCAACCTAACTACACCTTCCTCATATAGAACGATACTGTGACCAAAACCATACCTCTCCATTAGCAAAACAGTACAGGACAGCAACCAAGAATCCCTGAAAAATGCATGGGGCAAATTTTAGAGTAGGATGATGTTGGTGAACAAAACCAAAATGAACTCTCTGTGTACAAAAATGATTGTTTTGGTACTACCTGGAAGGAACTGAGGGTGAGATTAATGAAGTTCCGGGCATAGCGGCTGCTGCCCTCCATACATTCGTCTATCAGCACTGTGAAGACCACTTCATGGATTCCCAGCAGGGGAATCAGCACCAACGTTGCCCTTGCCAAACTGCAGAGTACAAACAGGCCGATCAGATTCATTATAATTTAGCTAGGCAGAATATACTGCAGTAGAAAAAGGAAAGAAGTTTCTGAAGTATGTACACTGGTTTTGTTCCCTTGGTGACATTTACGCCCACAATTTATGGGTGTGACATTTAAATTTGTGATGTGGGATTAACACTTTACCACCATATTTACATCAGGAACCTTATATACATTGGAGCTAAATGTCAACGTCAAACTTATTTTCCGAGAGTTGGCTCCAGCGGCTTGAGTACCTGTATCTGTAGTCGGTGAATTTCACCTGATCGGCTTTCAGCTTCGACAACAACAGCATCAGAATTTTGATGAATATGAAGAAAATGACCTGCAAAAACATATTAATGGTATATTTAAACGCATTGCATTGGACTAAAGTGTAAAATGATCAATAATGTCAAACATGACAGGTAGGACGCCTTTATTAGCAATAAAATAGTAAATATCAAATATGCTTGTGATTATAGCTGCATCACCACATCGTCACATGATTCTCCTTTATAGCAACCATCCAGATTAAGCAAAGCATTGTTCAATCAAACAGAAATCTAGTTAGTTTCTGAAGTCAACTTGACCACAGAGTGGCCTGAGGAACATCCCTTACCAGCACTGACAGAGTAATCGGGCCTCTTATTATCCACCAGAACCATCTGTTCATGATTGACCAGCACCTTGAGAAAGAAAGAAGCGCCAAGTGTGAACGGAGGGCATGGTAATCATTTCAAGGAGAATCTTGGACTCCATGCGTTCAAACACTCACCCTGTGTTTTCATACAGAATCTTAACCACGGTCCACGGCGTCACGAACAGGACGGGAGTCCCTGGAACATGACAGAAGCAAGATATGCTGATTTCCCAGAGTACATCAACTTAGAGTTGGATCTTAGAGGCTTTAGATATGTCAATTCTGTTACAGTGCAAATATTTTTGTCTTTAGTTGTTATGCGTTTACTTTTAAATGATTTTATTCAGTGATACAAAGGTAATAAAAAGTAAGAAAATGTCTCGTAATCATGAGTTCTTCCAGGCGTAACAGGGTGTAAATTCAGGAAGGCTCTTTGGGTGTTTAACCAACGGACTGTCCAACAACGCACAATTGATGGTGATGTAAAGAGCCCAATGACACCAATTCTACATAGTAATTATAAAAGTATAGACTGACATTTTTAAAGCCTTGCTTCCCCGTAACAAAGCCTGCACGCGCCCATGACTTACCCCATCCTAGCAGAATGTATTTCTTCAACAGGCACCTCTTGGTCAGCACTGCAGTGAAGAGCAGCGTGTGAAGGAAAATGGCCTCCACCAAGAGCCAGAAATAATTACATGCCACAAAGTACTCCATGCACACTTTGGAGAACTTGCACAGCAGCACTATCTGTTGAGGGAGAAGATCGAGCTGAAGCGGTACGTTTTGGACGAATGAGGCAAAAGTTGTTCGAGTCAAACTTGCTTCTACATGAAAAACAAGGCAGCGCTAAGAGTACCGCAGAGCTGGAGTAGGAGTTCCACCCGGGGTCGTCCTTGGGCAGGTTGGAGTACATGAGATGGAAGATGATTTCCTTCGAAATGACGGCGGCCGCCCGCAGGATGAATGACACAAACAGGTTCATGTGGATGTAGTTTCTGGTGCAGTGGAGCTTCCTGGTAAGCAGATACGGGAGCATTGATCGGAACTTCCTGCGCAACTCTAACAGCATTAACCAGGGCGCTGGCCGTAGCGTAGGAGGAAATGGAAATAATGGAGCTACAGGTAAGACTGCCTCGTGGTTCGTAACGTTGTTAGTAATGACTGATCAGCTCAATGGTCTTGTTAATCACTCGCTGCTGTCGCTCTCCGTATGTTTGAAGCGAGTGAATGCGCAGCACGGCCCCGCTAAAACACAGATGAAAATTACAACTTCCACGCATAGACAGGCTTCTTCGAAAAGGCCAAAATCCATTTTCCCTTAAAATGACCGCGGTGGGAAAGACGGTTGGTGTTTCTATAACCTCTGACCCAGAGTTTGTCTTCCAAACATTCAAAGTTGAGCTAAAGTACCGACTTCTCCAATGAAAATGCTAACTTTATCTGTATGACTAACGGAGCCACCCTCCAATACCTACTGACCTCAGCATGCCCATGAGGAGAGTGGCCAGAATGAGGGAGAACAGCGACAGGGAATAGCCAATGACTGAGATGAGCCGGAGGGCGGAATGGCGCAGCAATTCGTCCTCCTGGATGCAAAATACAAGAGATTTAACGCTCTAACAATAATCTAATTGTCATGAAATTGGCTTGTAGATTAATTTGTAAAGACAAAGTGAAATTTGAAAGAGTAACGGTTCTTAAAACAAAGGAAAATCCCACTACCTTGTCTTTAAAGTATTGGTCCTCCTTACATTCAGAATCATCTCGCCAGGGATCTGAGGAGTTCTCCATCTTTCTCCAGCTGCCGTTCTCCAAGCATTCCCGATACGCCCTCCTGTTGCTGTCTGAAGGAACATGAGAAAAAGCGCAACAAAAACGGTCAATGTCATTTTTGACACAACAAATCGATGAGAGGAAAAAACTTTCAATGCATTTCAATGAGCTCTTTAGCTGCTGATGGGTATTTACACAAGTTTTATCGGGTAACGGTGTTTAAAATGTTGAAAAGAAAAAAACCAAAGGGGTTGGAAATAGAGTACAGACCACTTTTTTCAGTGTTAACATTTAAGCGTAATAAATTTTAGGTGTAGGAAACCCTGAACGTTAGCCAACCTAAGGCAAACGTAGATTTGAAAATAATATTTTTAAAAGTTTTAAACATCCATATGCACTAAAGACACTCGTTCCTGAGAGGAGAAAGCGTGGTGATAAACGGCGACACCCGTTCAAAACGAATCAACGGTGAAAGGAAGCATGGGAACTCAGACTAACAGATTCATCCTCATAGATCAGATTAGGTGTTAAACACGTTACCCTCGGTGATCCACGGTAAGAAGGGAGGACAGGGGACAGACACATTCCCTGGAGATGAATGGGGCCAGCACACAAACGTATCGAAACTTCCTTTACAGTAGTTGCCTAAAAAAAGAAAAGGAACATTATGTATAGGAAGTCCGTCTGAGATGCATAAATCACCACCGTTTGCTCACCATTTGCTGGAAAAGGAGCAGAAGTCAGGGTGCTGTTGCAGTTTTCCCAGTACTCCGTGCGTTTAGAAATGAGGCTTTCGAGCAACGAGGCTGTCGCTTTCTGCAGAGTCACAGCAAAAGAAACTCAAAGCTGGGTTTCTCAATGTTTTATTGGAAAACAATTTCCAGGAATTGGATAAAATAAATATGCCTTTACTTTCCACTTCCTAAGGTAACAGTAATATGCACTCATGACGGGTGTTTTTATTTTTCTGGCAAAATCCCACTGAAAGCGTCGACAGTGATGATGATTAATTAGAAGGGATCGAAATACAACATGAAGCTTTTTGTGGAAAGGTTTTTGTTTTCCACTAAGGCAGCTGGAGTTTTTATTGTGACGCTTTTGAAAAGGTCTTAAATTGTTCTAAACGTGAAGAAATGAAAATCAAAACCTTGAAAAGCGAGAAGTGTGGCTGTTGATTATAATTTGGAAGCATTTTGCACACAAATAAGCGTGTAAAATGTATAGTTCCCCCCTGCGTCACGACAGAATTACAGGCAGAGTTACTTTAACTTCATTTCTCCTTCATTTTTAAATTTTTCCAAATTGCATGATGGACTGATCATCCCAGACCATCATAAACAGCTTATATTCTCAAATGGTCAAATATTTACCAGCTGAATCAGAATAGCTTTAATTTGACTTGAGATTAGCTAATGTTGTAATTCAGTTGTTGCCTGGACATTTAAGCAGCATTTACATGAATTAGATATTGACAGTGCATAGTTCGGTAAACACGAGGTTCAGAGACGGGACAGATGGTGTTTGAGCTCAGGATACCAGGAGGAATAAATTGATTGGTCCGACATTTTATATTCCCCAATGCATCTGAAATAACAAATTCCTTACTGACTTACATAAAAAATAATCAGAATCCCTGTTTGGAAGTATGAAAATAAAAGGAACCAATGATCACTTACAGTGAATAAGGTGCCAGTTAAGCAGCTGACCGATAGCAAAAGCAGATGGTCTGACTTTTTGACCAGATAATTCCAGCTTGATTTATTATTCTTACGCTACAAAGACTTGAATTGTAAAGAGGTAAAATATATTCAATAATATATGCAATAGGTTAATGAAAACTCTAAACTTATCAAGTGTTTATTCAGCATTTTAAATAAATTCAGGTGAATTTGAATGTATTCTTTAAGTGTGGAAATGAAGCACAATTAAGCCCTGTGTCACATATTCTAGTATTAAAGGCTGAAACCTTCCTGCAGCCAACATCTAATTTACCTTAATTTACTTGTGAAGATCAAAGCAATATATAAAACGTGAAAAGACATTAATTCCAGTCGGTTGTCTTGTAAAGGTGTAACATGTTATCTACAGGCAACAATCAATAGCAAACTCATTTAAAACTTTCTTTATATATACTTTCATATTTATGATTACTTGTACTGTAAAGTGTTGATGCTATTGAATATTTAGCAAATGGTTATGAAATAAATGTTCAAATTGAAATATATATATATATTTCTATATATATATATTTATTTATTTTTTTAATTAGATAGTTTTTCTTTGCTGGCATCAGTAAAGGTCACATCTTGGTGAAAAACACTCAAAACATAAAATGGTGGGTTTTTCCAGTAGATTTTTGTATCAAAACCCGGACAAAAGTCCTTACAGATGTATATTATTTAACATAAAAAGTGTATGTAAAAAATCTGCAAAAAACTTCAAATAAATAGGTGTTACTAATTCCCAACAGATCAAAAAACATGTTTTTGTCTTGATGGGACATTTCTGTGTTTTGTTTCATTGACTGATCTCATATAAATTGATTCTGCAGTATCTAAATTGGTCCACTAGGTGGCAGTGTTTGATCAGGATGGATTTCAGCGGCAACGCGAAAACTGAGACCAATACTCAGACCATTTACCAAATGATCTCACTTAAAGATGAATGCCAACATTTTTTCTCATACTATTTGTGTAAATGACATTCATTATAATTCTGGCTTGTTGTGTTTGACCTGGTTTGATTAAAAATCTAAGTTCCTCTCGTATTATGACCAGGCAGTCCTGATTTTCTGTTTCTTGTGAGGTTAGCGCAAAGGCAGCATCTAAACCTCAAACGCTGAGGCTCACTCGGATCTCTGTTCTGCTAGAAAGTTCATGTGTGAGCCGATTGATAGAGCGCAGCCTGATCCAAAACTCATTGACAAAAACCATTCAGAAGGAAAAAATAACCAAGACCTTTCAGTCTGGTATTCCAATAGGAGATTAAACTTACACATCAATGTATAGTATAATGGGAGCTCTTTCACCTAAAAAATGTATTCTATCATTTGAAAAGAACCAACAGAATTAACAAAAGGAGTTAAAGATGATTCTTTGGTGTTTTATGTCTCATAATCCAGTTTTAAACGCCTCGCTGGCACACTACCTGCTTGCTGACGACCATTAGAAGTAGAGGAAGCAGGAGTTTGATCCTCTTGTGCTGGGCTGCCAGCAGGTTTGGCATGGTGCTGGAAGTTCACATGGAAAGCAGCTGATTCTTGCTCTCTTCGCTGATCCCACGCCTCATACCTCCTCCACCGACTCCTCAGGGCCCTTTGCTCATTCCAACTTCCTCCCGGCACAGTGGAAGGTCAAGGTGTGGTTGAACTCGCTTGTTCTTTTGCGTAAAATCCTTTTAAGAACCAGTGGGGGTTTTGGTTGGAGGGTGATCATCGAAAACCAAGGTGTGGTTCTCACTCTACCGGGTTTCCAGCTTTAGGTATTAAAAATGCCTTCTGGATCCAAAAATTCGTGGAGGGAGTGTTTGAAGGACATCTGAAAGCGGCTGGTCGCAGAGCAGGAGGGTTATCGGTGATGAAGACCTCATCTTTCCATGAGGAAGAGGCTGTGAAGGCTGTACTCCCTATAGACTCGGCTCAGCTGGGAGCAGACGGAGCGCCTCTCCCACCCCGTCAGCCCCTAACCAATCAAGACAAGTTCCTGAGGGAGCTGCCTGTATAACTGTACTCGCTGCTGTCCAGGAAAACTGATCACACAGAAGCAAATGATCACCTATAAAACCTACGATTAAAGGTTTATCATTCCCAGAACTACCAACTATTCAAAAAAAAAAAATCATAATACAGCCATGCAAGCACCAGTAAATACCACCTGTACTCTGTAGAGAGGGGGAATACACTGAGCCTTTCCTTCTGTTTAACTATCCCACTTAGTTAAGGGGCATCAAACAGCATCTCTGACACTAATGGGGATCTTTGTTTAAACCAAGTGCACTGAAGCCAAACACAGGGGAGAAAATGGAGGAGCAGAGCGCCAGAGGTGCCAGCGCAGGGCCGGATGTCGTGCATTAAACTTCTTTTACAAGCAGAAGCCTTTATTAATTATACAACAGTACATGCAAGATTGTTTCCGAGGAATAAGGTGTACTAACTATTTTTTTGGGTTGTTTTTTGGTGTAAATGTTTGCATACTGATGTCTAAACTAATATTTTTGTTTCAATTGCAGGTGCACAACAAAATTTGACTTTTTTTATTAAAAAAAAAAAAATCAAAAAAATTTTTTTTTTTTTTTTTTTTGACTGAGGACACTCTAGCCCTGATAATGAATCTCACTCTGCTAGTTTGGGATGAAATCAGTGAGATTGTTCTGTTTTTTGAAATATAAATACTGAAGAACCAAAGATTCTGCTCTATAACTTTATGTATACAGCTTCACTGTTGCCTCTCCAGTTCGGCCTGGCGTCTTCGGTGGACAAACAAAAACTTTAATTTATCCATCACAACTACAATTTCTAACATGATGGAAATAGTATTTGATATATCCCTCTCTCTTATTAAATCTACAATCATATCCTTTTGTTCACACTTAACGCAAGACTTTTAGTCTTACACCAGGCCACAAAGTGGTCCACCAGCTCTCTTTCCAAAGCCTGTTGTCCATCTCAAACACAAGCCACAACTGGATGTAGATGACTCTACATCCGAGATGTAGAGTCATCCAGGAGTTTGACTTGTACTATGAACCTTGTATCTACAAAGTGAAAAGGAATAGTGAGTGTACGGTCCCCTGTGGTGATCGTTTGTTCAGAAACTATCTTTTAATCTTCCAAAATGTCTCATTTTCATCAGGAAATTGTTGAGCCAACCGCCTATGAAACTGTAGTTTCTGGCATAAAATATCAGACCAAATTGTGTTGACTGCAATCTAATCTTGAGTTTAGCTTGCTTTCGCATAGTCCGTCTCCCTTTTGGAACACCTTTTTGTTGTCCAACAAGTCTTCCAGATCACTGGTTATCCATGGTTTATTATTGGAGAAGTATTCCACTATTCTGGAGGGGATGAGGTGTTTTCCCACATTATTTTAAAACCAAAAACAAGATCTGTTTTTCCAAGAGCAAGTCTTCTTTCATAAAGCAGCTGAAAACTGTTAAAATGTCAAAGACTGAGGTGTTGTTAAAATCTCCACAACTTGCCACTCACTCATTGGCATGTCACGTACTTTAACCACAGCTCCTGTTGCTAACATAGCACTTATCAACTCCTACTGTAGATAATATGAATACTTAAAGTTAACAGCTTAATATATGGACTGTTAAGACCCCGATTCACGTCATGTCTTGGATTACGCCATCTTTTGTTGACGAGCACTTCTAATCTTCCTTGCTAACATACTCACAAGTTATCAAGAAATGTCCAAGGCTTCAGCGGCCCTGTACACACAGAGACCAGCAAGGTATATCATTGTAAATTAAGAAAAAATGTGTGTTCACATGACAGAATGTTTGGGATGGAAAAAAGAACCCAAAGTAACGTTAGCTGACACCAGGGATTCTCTAAAAATAGCCTTCTGTAGCTCTTCAAGATGATTAAGGACAACAAAATCCTATTTTTAAAACCATTCCCACTGTAAATCATAGAGGTGGGTCAATGATTATTTTAGGGTGTGTGAGTGACACAGGCACAAGGAACTTGGTCAAAACTGATGGCAAGATGGAGACAGAAAGTTACCAGAAAACATTGGAGAAAAATTGGTTTTTGTCAACCCGATAAAAGCTGCATATGATGTTGTTGGATTTCCTACTATAACAATAATTCAGAAAATAGGCCCAAGTTGTCATTGGCAAAAAACATTGAGGTTTTCTAACTCAGTATCAATGAGGCACTTTGGGGAAGATCTCAAACGTGCAGTTTGTGCAAAACAACCCAAGAAGTTACAGGAACTGGAAGCTTTTTGCCAAGAATGGGAGGATTTACTGAAAAAATGAAGTGCCTCATCCTCAACTATCACAAGAAACTTCAAGTTGCTGTTGATGTCAAAGGGGCAATGCACAGTTCAACATCTAGGTTATGTAACTTTTTATCAGTCATGTGGAAAGTTTCTCTTGTCAATAAGATTGAAAAAGAACAAAAACAGTGGATATAAAAGGGCTTCACACAACTACTGACCTATAAAACCGAAATTTAAATTATTAATTTTCTCCTAAAAATGTCAATATTTGCCAGATTATGTTAACCGTAAGTTTTGTGAAAACCCTTCTGATTATATGAACAACAATCAGTGATAAGGGGAAGAAAGAAAAGTTTGAGGGTCAAGCTTCTTCATCAGCTCCTCAAACTGTTCCTGTCTGTGGCACTAGCTAAGCTCAGTTCATGATATCAGAGACAAACATAACAAATACTTATGACTGCAGGTGAAAATGAAGAAGCAAGGCGATTCAAAAGCAAAGGCAATATGCCTGAGGCGTGCGAACCGAAAAAAAGATACTTATCTGTTTTAAAGTGAAGGAATAAACCTCAGCGATGCATCATGTGGAATGGTAATTTAGCTTTTATTCCCCGGTGATAAAGCGTTTAAAAGTTTCTTGTGGAATGAATATGACAACATCCACTTCCAGAAAAAAAAAAAAAAAAAAAATATGGAAATATATATGGCAATTACTCTGGAGTAACGTAGTGTTGAAATGACATTTCTTCGGCTCTGGAAGCAAGACAATATAGAGCACTGATTGGGTCATATATCCTCGCTGTGTGGCTGAATAGCAGAGGTTGAAAATAAGGTTCAGGTTACAGAGAAAATACTGAACATAGATCAAAAACCTCATAATTCGGAAAATTTTAGATCATAGAGAATCGATTTCAGGTAGAGCCACGGGTGCAGGGCGTGGAGACAGACACGTTCAGTGTGAGGAAGACGAGTTTAAGATCCTTTTTATGCTCATTTCTGGGGTTCATAAATCTTGTGGTCAAAGATTAGTTTGACGAAGTTGTGAAAAACTAAGCCGTGAAACAAATTTATACGTCAAGCTCTCACAGCCATTGATGTTGATGTGCGTCACAACGTAGTAAGATATATGAATGTCCAGGTGGCGACTTTGTTTTAGTAACGGTGTGGATTTACTTCACGTTTTTCAGATGACAAAATTTTCCATTTAAAAGTATTTGTTCACTTATCTAAATTTAATTAATAATTCCAATCTCTTCTGCTGTCAAGGCAGAATCAGCCCAAGGTAAAAGTGAATTAGGATGCGGCATGGGGCCCCCAAACCAGAAGAGGCATCCTGAAAATCCTTGAATTTCAACACAGATCACAGATCAGATGTTTATGTACAATGGGAATACTATTCAGTTCAATTTGATGGTTTTGGCATGGATAAATTAAAAGTGGAAGCAATTCGGTGGTAGGCCAAGCAAAACCAATGCTGATGTGCAGAGGTTGCCAACTTTCTGTCGAGTCACCAGACCTCCAAACTTCATGTTGCCGTTAGATTAGCTGTGCGTAGAGAGATTCATGTAATGGGTTCAACTTCATTCAAACCTCACTTCACCAAAGACTCTGGAGTGATTAGTCATGCCAGGCTGTCTGGAAATCCAATGGTCGAGTTTAGAGTTTGTCAGTTTCTAAACTCGACCATTTAGAAACAATTACAACGGTAATTGTTTGGTTTGTGTCAAGTGTAACGTTTAGTGCAGAGGGGGTTATGTTGTGGAGCCGTTGTTCAGGAGTTGAGCTTAGTTCCCGTAGTTCCAGCTGAAGAGATCTCTCAATGCAAGACATTTTGGACAACTTCATGCTTTCCTCTCTGTGGGAACAGTTTGGGAAAAGGCCCCTTCCTGTTCCAACACAAGAGGGATATGAATACTTTTCTAAGTGCCAGTTTAAGGGAAAGGGAATATGTGGGGGGGGGGGGGGGATCAGCTGTGACCCAGTGTTTTTAGTGAAATATAGCCAGTTGGGTCAGACCTGACGGGATGGGGCATTCAGCAGACAAGGCAGTCTGGTCTGCTCATCTGTTCTGACTCACACACAGGCACAGTCGCAGAGAGGACGGTTCTCCAGGTGCATTTGTCCGGATAATCATGATTGATAATGAAGTGCGTCAATGGAGTATCAGTTGGGGCTGCAGACCAATTATGTCATCTTATGGGTTTTATGTAATGCATATGTGTCTATTTAGAGCAAGAAAAGAACTATGTCATGCTAACTACTGAGACACAACTACCTTGTTGACGTCAATTGTAATGTATTTCTGCCTGAGACTGGTCCTTGTTTGAGGATGTACCACACAAGTCCTTTGGGCTATAATCACAAAGGACTGATTGGAAACTAGATTTGGTAGATGGATTTTAGCTTCTCTTAACACACAATCTAGGGATCTAGGGAAATTTCCTAAGTATCTGAGAAAATAAATTGCATGGCAAGTCTTTCGAAAATCGACATTGTTACCCCAATTTTCAGCAACAGTAATGCAACTGAATTTATCTAGAAGTATCTAAGAGGTAGCTAGCAAATTTAAATAAAGGCTTACAGATCTGAAAAGAAAGATTGATGTGTGTTTACCTGCAGTAAAAGCTAACCAAGATGCTATGGACTCTTGGTTAAGAGTCTACAGCCAATCGAGTGGTTAAGATGCTTGTACTTCCCAGTAATCCAAAATTTATCTGTACCTTAAACTGGCATAACTATATAAGTGTATGTAGCTGAATAATTAAATAAGATGGCTACATCTAAATGATAGTTCAGCATTTACTGTATGTAGCAAACAAAGGTTATTAGAGAATTCATCAGTGAGATGAGCCAGGATTTTTCCTTGGAGCATGTTAGAGGCGTCGGGTCGAGAACCCGGAACCGGACTGCAGCAGGCTAAAACATAAACACGTCATTCTTTAATAAGGAAACAATTTTTCTGTGGCTTCTTGCCAAACAATCCAACTGTTTTTTTTGTTTTTTTTTTACATATACAAAGCACTTAATTTAACTGCTTCTATGAGGCAGTGGCTAAAAGTTGATCCAGTCTCTGAGCTATCTTTTAAGAGTGATAAGGTACTTTGACTGGACCGTTCTAACACATTGTGACATTCTGTGTAGTTGTGCTGCTGAAAGATGAACCTCCACACTGGTCTCAAGTTTCCAGCAAGATTTCTGCCAGAATTTCACAGTTTTTATCTCAATTAGGACTGTTGTAAACGAATATTTTAGTAATCGAGTAATCTATCGATTATTCTTACGATTAATCGAGTAATCGG
>NW_015115240.1:3436-16368 GCF_001443285.1 Poecilia latipinna | reverse complement strand
ATCTCAATCTTCCCCAAAACTTTGAACAGCTTTCCAACATGATTTAGCAGTTTTTGTGTTTACAAAAACAGCAGCATCCATTATTACTTCTGTAAACGGTGCTCCGTGTATCCAGTTCTTCTGCACATGCAGAGGACTTCAGGCTCGTAAATCGTTCACACATAAGTCTGATTTTGGTTGCAGTATTAAGTAGTATGAATGACCAAAAAAAAAAAAAAAAAAAACAAAAAACTGATTTAATGAAAAATAAACAAATCAGAATCAAGCATCAAAACCTGCTGTGTAAACGTAGCCTACTAGTGTTCTGCAATCTACATGCATCTCCGTATTTTGTCTTTCCTTCTATGCACCTTTGTAGTGCAACAGAATGTAAAGTACAACAGAAGAGAACTAATCCTACAATCAATTCTTATGCACATAAGGTTTGTGACTCTTATGTGCACAACTTCATGCTTTCATGAAGTAATTGCAATGCAGTGGGCTTTTAAATCTCTGGGTATGGTGCCGGTTTGTTAGTTATCCAAGCCTTTGAACTATGGCAACTGATCTTTATGAAATAAAAAGTTGCTATTAAAAACCTTATTTCAAATTGTGTCCTGGGCTGAACAAGATAAGAAACAAGAGAAATTAAACAATCACATCACATTTAGATACATGCGACCAGAAAAAAAAAAAAGAAAGAAAAAGTTGTATAAAATTTTTCTCTTTGTTCTTGATTATCACTTATTTCAACACATATTACATTTTGGTCATTTTGATGTTAAAATACCTTCTTTTTAAAAAAAATCTGGAACTGACTGGAATATATGGGTGTGATCTCGCTTTTGGACAGACAGATGGAACTGTTAATCTGCTTGAAATATTATTAAATAACTTAGCCTCTCTTCCCACTAATCAAACTGACTTTCTGTTATGAACACGGTTACGTAAATCGAGCCTCAGACCCAAACAAACAGCCTGGAAATCAGGGAGTGAATTTTAAGTGAAAGTTGTAAAAAAAAAAAAAAAAAAAAAGGTCAGGCGCATTTCGCCCCGTTGCACCACCGGCTCAGTGCTAGTCGCCCGCTTGAGCTGACGCCGGGAGATGCTGCTCGAAACGCGTATTAGGCAAGCGACGGCCCGGCTAATGTTTACGATCCGCTCTAAATGGGTTAGAAAGTGTTTAGCAGACACGACAGGTGCTATGTGCGAAGTTTAAGATGTTGCGGTTCCAGTGTGTAAACTGTTTGGGTCTCTGATGCCTGCAGGCCTGCCGCGCTCTGCTCTGGCGGGAGAGCCGCGGCCATTTCTCACGTCCACAGCGCAAACATTTCTCGGTAAAGAGGCTGCATGGTGTGAAGACATTAGGCTGCTGTGTTGTAGTGAAGCAGAACGAGGAAAGGAGTAATTAATCTGCGCGCATATACTTAAATATCTCGGTAAACAGCAGCCAGCAAAATGAAACCTGAGTCCATTTTTAGGTGCAGGAGGAAGATAACCCAAATTGGTTCCTGCGCTGCAGAAACACGAAATCTCACCAAGTATTTTTGGTCTAGTTGCTAGTGCAAATATCTTAGGAACCTTGAAAGCTAAAACTAACTTAAGTAACTTTGAAATAAGAGCTTGTTTTAAGTCAATAATTCCTTAATATTGGTGAAAAATACAATATTTTCCCCATGTTATAAGAGAAATAAGTAAGACTCTTTTTTTATACATTATATAAATTTATTTTTTATAAATTATATTTATAATTTTTCAGAGTTAAACAACCAAGGTAGACAAAATAAAGATAATACAACAAAAATAAAAACGAGATCAAACAGTCAAAACTGGAATAATCAGGATTTGCTGGCTATTGTTAGCTTAAAACGAGCTCTGATATCTTGCTGAAAAGTACCTTGTAAGTTAGCTTAGCCTTATTTCAAGTCTACTAAGATATTTTTTATTAGAAACTAGACCAAAAAATACTTTGATAAGATTTTATTTTTGCATATTTAGCGGTGGACACTATCCTCTAACTCTGTCTGCACATGAACAAACACATACAGCAGCACATGCTAACGTCTTCGCGTTGTGTTTACATTCTTCCCCAGGCGGAGAGAGGAGGTGGGTTGGGATCGCAGGAGGGCAAATGGCGGCTTTCAGCCGGAAAAACAAACAGTCTGTAGGTCCGCGGAGAATCAGAGAAAGAGAGAGAGAGGGGGAGAAAAGGAGCCCACCTGGAGCCTGAGGACACTCAGGAACATCCTGTCCACCGGACGGCTTCAGTCAATAGCAGACACAGCTCCAGGCATCACATCGCTCCGTAGCCAAATAACAGCATCAGGGCCGCATCAGGGCGGTGGGCGGAGGAAATTGATGTCTGATTCCGCGGACAGAAACACATCAAAGTGGCATCATTGATAATTAAATATCAGCTGATTTCTTTGTCTGCTTTCCTGGAAGTTGGGTTCTGGCAACTGCCTGGTGT
Organism: Poecilia latipinna; assembly: GCF_001443285.1. Lineage (NCBI taxonomy): Eukaryota > Metazoa > Chordata > Actinopteri > Cyprinodontiformes > Poeciliidae > Poecilia > Poecilia latipinna. Next base: position 13,919 of record NW_015115240.1, on the reverse strand, counting down.
GTATGTGACTAATGTGAAGATGGTTTTTGTTTTTTTTCTTGGTGGTTGTTAGTGTAAAACTGACGCTAATTAGCAGGTCTTCTTGTAGATGCACACTGAAAGGTTTGTGGAGCAAGCAAATTTTAATGAAAACATTTTCAAATGATGACTTTCTTTATTTTCATTTTATTAAGTGGGGAAAAATGTCACCTAAATCACTCTGAGGCCTTATTCACATACAGCCGGGTCTTGATAAAAATGAATATTTCTGCCATAATGTCAAAATGTAGCTATGTTGTAAACTGAATGGGATTTAAGTATGGTTTTAATTATGGAGGAAAATTAAAATAGATAATTAATTTTTACTGTGCCAAGGGAACAAAGATTAGTTTCTGTGGATTTTGCCATAAACAACATGTGCGTAGACAGGAATTGGCAGCACCAGTTGTGTGACAACTTTATTTACAAACTGGAAGAAAGAAAGTATTTTTCTCATAAAGATTTGTAAAAAAAAAAAAAAAAAAAAAAAAAGTTTTCCTTAGTTTTTTTTTTTTTTAACCATATCTCTCTTGGTAAATTTTCCACATTTTTTCTTTTACCATATATCTCTTGGTACATTGACACATTTTTTTTTATTTAAACAACTTAAATTTTCCACTTTTTTGTTACAAGAAAATACATGAAAAACCTTTTAAAAAAAGTCTTTGACAGAAAGTTCCTTCACATTTCTTCGGTACACTTGTCGGTTTTGGCTTGGTTTGCATCGAATGCTTTAGCTACGCCCTGTAGAAACACGGTAGCCACACAAACACCAACCGGAGTGAATTTGACCCGAAGGACCTGATGGAGATAAACGTCTAAGCCAACATAGAAATCCACGACTTTGGTAGCCATGACACCACATTTCCTGGTGTGACTCATTAGTGACACAAGGAAGGTAAATATGAAGCTAGGATATTGCAGGAGGGGAAATAAAGGAGGGGGGAGTTAAAAATATACGCCTGGTACTTTTCCTACGCCGCTGGGTCTCGCTATCATACTGTAGGGTGTTGCTGGTATATTTTCCACACACCTTTTCCATAAATAGCTGAGGGCACTTTTCAACGGCCGCTGCTGGACACAACATTGGCCAATGAAGCCGTTAACACGGCCGTGACACACGGTTCAACCCTCTAATACTCTTTCGGCAGTATGTCCTCGGGGCTGACGCGGTGATCGATGCCTCTCATCCGCCCAACCTGGCATCCGCAACACCTCCGCCACTTTTTCCTAAATATGCAGCAGTCACATGTAATCCCAGATTCATATTGGTAACATGTGAGAAGAGGCCGATGCTGGAGATGGAAGAGGGGAGGGGAAGCAGGGGTGGAAGTAGAGAAGACGAAGGGGAGGCACGGGGGTGAGGGAGAGGGATGTCAGCGCAGATTTATCGCCCATTTACATTCTCCCAAACACACACTCAGCACGGCAGTGTAAACACAGGGGCAAAAGACTCCTAAATAACCCCACATGCAAGAACATGGAAGCTTTCCACTGATTATTTTTAGGCGTGTTATTATCGTTGCATATTATTAATCCGCAAGCAAAACACAGACCGACGTCGCTTATGAGCTCACTGACGTTTGAGACGATTTGTTACCGATCGGCGTGGATTTTTTTTTTTTTCAGTAGTATTGAAAGCGACTCCGATCAATCATTTTTGTTGTTTATGTTTGGGAGGCAGGTTGGAAAATGTCTCACAGCGATATGTGCAAAAGTAAAGACACCCTTTCTTGAACTTCTCCTTTGGTCATATTCCAACCACAATCTTCGATGTATTTTTGGGGCATTTAAAGCAACATGATTCTGAAATAATATTTTCCTTCCACCACCTTTAGCGATGATTATACCGATTTTTTTGGGATACGTCTCTATCAGCTTTGAACGTGAACAGACTGAAGTGTTTGCTCATCGTCTGAAGTTAAAATCAGGCCAAACTGTTCTTGTCTTAGGTTAGTCAGAATTATCAGAATTATTCATATTTGCCGATTGCCAGAAAACTTAGCCAGAACAATTTTTTTGTTGTTTTTTTCTTTTGATTCAGAAGTTTACATATGTTTGCTTAGTTTAAGGACGGAATATCTTTTTTTTTATTGTATGACTTGGGCCAAGAACTTTTTTCAAAAGTTTCTCACAATAGTTTGCTGGAGTTCTGGTCCAGTCTTGGTCAGGTTTGTAGGCCACTGCCATGTTAGGGGTGTCAGCTCTCTGATATCGTTCTGCATCTGGGCTACATGGGTTCAACTTTAGTGTCTTCTGATTGGTGGTGCTGTGTTTATGGCCATTTTTCAACAACAGCATTCTTTTCTGAACTTTTCCAGAAAGACCAGACTCTTGGGACGCACCAAAAAAAAAAAAGAAAAAAAAAAAAAGCTGTTGCATCAACAGCTATCAACAAATGTTTTGCAGAATGTTGACTGTAATCAACAGGATGTGCAAGAGAAGGTGGGAAGTTCAGTTCAGCATGCAAAGAGAGATCCACGAAATATCAATTCTAATGAAAAACATGATCCCTATGGTGTTTTTTTTTTCTTCAGCGTTTCTCAAATTCAAAACCGGAACATTTCGTCCTTTCAGCCCTTTCAAGCTTCAGTTTTGTTTTTGCTAAGCCCGGCAGATAACGATCAAATAATTCATATTTCAAACATTTATCTGCTTCCCCTGTGGCAGCTCGGCGTACACACACACTCCACGCTGCCGGACGTTTTGTTGGCGCGCGCCGCTTCAGCCCAGATACGCTTGCTGCGTTTTGTTTGTCCCTCAGGCTCACGCGGAGGAAAACGACGCACCAGAACGCAACGAGAGGCCGCGTCCGTGGGCGACGCGTCCGACACGTGCGTTAAACAAATCATTAGGCTGTGATTTGTCCCGGCGCTTCACTGATGTGAGTTTTAATAATAATTGTGTCTCAGCTTTCCATGTTTATGAAGCCAGGTATTAATCTGTGGAGGACATTTACAGAAATTTACTAAATGCAGCAGGTTTAATGTTGATTTATATTTACATTACATTATTTTTGATTTGCCACTTCACGTTTGATTAGTGTTTCTCTTTATTATATAGGTTTTGATTAAATAATTGTTAAACCGATTTTTTAAAAAAATAACAAAAGAGCAACTTCACTACTGTTTGGACTGTAAATAATTTAAGTCTGAGGCTGAAGTGAACCTGTGGTTCTTAGACTGGGTCTAGTCAAAGCAACAGGGTGGAGCTGCTGCATTTTGGACTTCTAACAAAATAAAGACACAAATTGTGCTTTAATGAATTTATTACATGAAAATATTACATCCCTATAATCAATTGTGCAAATACAAGAATTACAGAATTTTAAATAAAGCTGGACTAAGTTGGTCCCGACTGTGAATTTTTTGCTAGATTTTCAGCATTTTGTATTCAATTTGTTTTGTGATGTGTGAAACCTATAAAAAGGTATTATAGAAGTATTTCAAACTGAATAGATTGTGCTCAAAATATTCAGAATGTGAAAAACTCCTGACTTAAAAAAAAAAAAAAAAAAAAAAAAGGAAATTTGAGTTTAAAATAAATATGAAAGTTTAACCAAAACAAAATGAAGCCGGTTGCCACTTATTGATAAGATGATCTTCTCACCGCCTTTGGTATTTTTCTAAAAAAAAAAAAGGAAAAAAAAAAAAGAAACGAAAAGCAAAAGGAAGCCGACAACAGCTCAAGCATCGGTGAGATCAGCACTTAAAAATGTCCCTTCTGCCTTTGCGCACACAAATATGGAAGAAAGACACAGCCTGCCCTCTTTCGCTCAGCGCGTTGGGTCGCTGGAGTGCAGCTCTGGCCTGGTGCTGCATCCAGCCTCCAGCAGGATTAAGAATTGCATACACAGCTGTGATTAAAAGCATTCCTGCTTCTTCGTCCACGGCCAATGAACTCTGAAAGCCTGGAGAGCGCATCGTCTCCAGTCGGGTTAGTGATGGCGGAGCGTCCGCCCGCGGAGACAGAGCAGAGGCAAACAGAGGGATCAGAGAGCAGCAGCAGCCACAGCGTCAACAGGCATGCAGGGAAGCTGCAGCACCGCTTCCACTCAGGTTTTCTCTGATTCATTACATTCCTGCAGCAGGAATATATGTGACAGAGATCTGAGCAAAGGTGCAGAGTGATATTGGCTTACCACATTTAATTAACTTACCAGGTTAATTATTTCACAGTGAAGTGATGCAGCCTGTTTTAAATTCAACTCATGGGCTTTGAGTCTAAATGAAGCAACACTATTGCTATGATTTACCCAGTTACAGGCTAATTCTGGTCCTTTTCTGTCAAAAATGTAAAACCTTGTTCTCTAAAGCTAAGTGTGGCTTTAGAGAACAAATTTTGGTTGCACTTTATTTGAAGGGGTGTTGATAAGACTGACATAACATCTGTTATGGACATGAAGGAGTTTTCATGAATGTTTATGACTGTTGTCCTGAAGTGTCATTCGGTAAATAATGACATTTTTAATGGACTTAAGCATTTTTTTAGTAGAACTTTGCATTAAAAGGGTCATTATTGACCGAATAGTGCAAAGTTTTCACTTTTAATGGACTTTTAGTGCAACCTTTAGTGCAACTTTGATACTGTAAATCCGGCCGGAACCTTTGTATTTGTGTGTTTCTGGTACACCCTGTGAATCTGATGCACAAGCGACATCCTCAAAACAAAAACGATGGACGACAAAGACGCTTTTCTTGGTACAATGGGGGTTAATTTTTGCTTTAAAAACCATGATCTGATGGGTTGCTGGAAAAGACTCCAATAAATGGAGTTAGCCTCACCGAAGCCAATCAAGGCTACGTTAGCGTTTCAATGCTAAACACGTTGCAGCAGCACACAAAGAAAAGTTTTCTCTAAAAAGTTCCATAAATGATCAAGAGTATCTGAAACATATAAAAGCTCACTGGGCATAACAGCACTTTGCACCAATCTGATGGCTGAATAACCTAAACAACAGATTAAAACATTAAATATATATTTTTTTGTTGTGCTCATATGTCTATCTCTACAAGAATTTAGCAGCAAAACTGGTTTTTGAATTGAAAATGTTGCTGCTTTAAACATTAAAAATGTTTAATCAAGTCACACCACCACTTAACTTATTATCAAACTGAATTAAAAATAATTTTTCTGAACGTTTCTATTTATATGTATGTTTAATTTGTTATTAGTCACATATTCTATGCAAACGTGTTTTTTTTTTAGTCTCTTTCTTTATATCTGTACTGATATCAGTTGTAGCCACTAGGTGTCAGTAATATTCTTGGTCACACGGTGAAGCTAGAACATATATAAGTCGAAGAAGAAATGGTTGCTGTAGATACGGGAGTGGCAAAGAAAATAAAGCGTCGTTTGATTAGGTAAAACGTCTTCCTACTTTCTCTACCAAAAAACAATATTTATGTAAAATTTTGGCATTTTTGACCATCATTAAAATACTCTTGACAATCGTAGTCGGTCAAAAATGCTGGCAGCTGCAAAAGCTACAGCGATTATATGCTACAGAAGGAAATCTGTAAGATAAATTTAGATTGTTTAAACACAATCTTACTCAAATGACGGCTTCTAGTGCTTCTAGTGATCTTCCGTTTCATCTGGAAAATGCACATAAACCACAAAAAGTTCAAATTGGATTTCGAGAGCAGCACGGACGGGATTGATGTGACAACTTCTAAGATCCCTCTCTGCTCCGCTCTCTTCAGATCCAGTTGAAGAGGGCTCTTGTTTGTGCTGCTGAACGTGTTAAATTGCTTTCTTCTTGCAAAAAGCCTTCTGCTTAATTTAGCTGTCAAATTTTTTGAAAGGGACAATTTTTTAAGAGGAAAGTTGTTCCAATAAAAGCTTTTTTTTTCAGGGAGGTCTGCAGAATGTCCAGACAAACACGGACGTGTTTCTGGAACAGCAAACAGAAGCAGAATGCGGCGAAGCGTTGCTCAGTGTAAATCCTGCCCCTACATTTTTCTGGGTGAAGATAAGGAGTTCAGGCAAACTTACAGTACATGTATAAACACGTGTTTGATGTGTAAAGTAAAAATAATTAGTCTTTAGTTTAAAGAGATAATTCTGTTATGTCGCGAAAGTGTTAATACCGCTAAAGAGAGTAATATGTCGGAGGTTTTGACGTAGGCCTACAGCACTAAAAAAAAAAAAAAAAAAAAAAAAAAACTACTTATCCCCAACCACGTTATTTACGGCAATAAATGAGCTGATGTAGATTTAATTTATGAAGGGAAAAACTTTATCCAAACCAACTTGGTCTTGAGTAGAAAATAACTTTCCCCCTCATGATAAATCATAATTTAACTGTGGTTTACCTTTTTTTTTTGGTCCAATTTGACAAGCTACATTCAGGCCTGTTTTTTAGAATCGATAAGTTATTTACATAGGAACCGAATGACAACATGAAGTAGACCACACAAAGGGCCAGAGGGTCATTGTGGTATGAAAATGAGTTGATGTTGTGTTTCACAGTTTCATCAGCTGGGATGAGATTCGGACACACAGTACATTAACCTTGAGCAATGTTAGCCCAGTTTCACAGCATGAGAACTCCAGTATTCACTGGGGTTAGGGATCGCTAATATCTACGAATACTTGATTCCTTCTACTACCTGTGCTTCTCCAGGTCTGGAAGTGATGAATTACAGCTGATTTTGTAAAATTATTGACTGCTGCCATCCGCTAACATTGCATTGTATGCCACTGATCCGGGACACTTTCAATTCGAGATGTTTTGGCGTTAGCTAAAACAAATGGGTGTCCTACTAGATTGTTAGCTTACACCACTTTGAGGTTTTATTTACTTTTCAACACACAGAGACAGAGATACGACATCTTTCTACAACAGGTGGAGGAACTATTGCAAATAATAACTTCACAGAATATAGCTTAAAAAAGAATCCAAATCAATCCTTTAGGTTTACATGTGCACCGTTGAGTAATGTAAGAAAAAGAGGTTGGCATGACCTTGGGCACGGTCCATGTTAGTGTTTCAAGCTTTGATTAGTCGATGATGGTTCCTGATAGAAATCCAGCATCCCTTCGGAATTCCTCAGCAGTGAATTCCCAAAGGTAAACACCATCAATTTTCCCCTCTCCTCTCGGCCCAGATCCAGGCCCCAGGCTCCGATTCTGCTTGCGCCGCTTCTCCCATCCTGCCCAGATTTGGCTACAAGTGTCTCCCACTCAGAAACAGGAAAACTTAATTTTTCTCCCTCCCTTCCCCCCCCCCCGCTGCAGCGAGCTCGGTTTGACCCCGACCAAAGACGTGACTGAGGATGTGTTTACTCCCAGGAATCCATTGGTTTAGGTTTGTTAGGTGGGACCGAGTGCCGGACTCTCGTTTCCAGAAGGATTGCAGAGGCTGCTGACAGGCGGTTTCCCATTACATAATGGGAGACAACTGGTTTCCAGCCTCACGGTCATGTTCGCAGAGACAGACTGCAGATCCGTGTCATATGTCAGGAGTTCAACCCTCGCAAACGGTACCGTGCACCTGCATCACCCAGATCCTTTGTTTTTTTTGGGGGGTTTTTAAACGCATCATCTCAGTTTGAGAACCGCTGCTGACTGGAAACCAAAGAACTAAACCGGAAGCTGGCGACTTTAAAGATCCTCCAATGGCATCAGCTAAAGGTCAGCAGGGCGACTTTGTATATGTGGAACTTAAATTTTTTGAAGAGGTTTGTCTTAGTCGTCTTAGGTGTAACGGCGCCCCCTACTGTTACTGCTTAGACCACCTCCTCCTGGCCGAAGTCTCGTTTGTGACAAGATGGAAAATTCGTCTGATGTGACGTTCCGCAGACGCTCGTGTCCAAAGCAAATCCCGCTTTTCCACAGTTCATATGTCACAGGAGTTATTTTAGGTGAGAGTTTTCAGGCTTCTGTTCATCTCGGCACTAAATGTAATTTGTATTCACCAGCGTTTTTCCACTTACGCCTCACAGATAAACTTAGAATTTTAACAAACTGAGTGAGGGAAGAAAAAAAAATTGCATCCTCATTGTAAAACATGGTGGTGGCATCATCAGGCTGTGGGAATGTAGGACAATCCGTGAAGAAAATCTATTACAGGCTGAAGAACACTTAGAATTGGAGTGGAGTTTCAGGTTTCATGGGACTATGACCACCACATTTTCACCCATTTGTTTCCATATACGTTAATTGCTAGTGTGGATGTCGGTGTAGTCAAAGTTAAACATGCAGCTGGGCAACAATTTTCTTCCATACGGCCCCTTTCTATTCAACATGCATTTTTAAATTAGACTTCCTGCTCCAGTAGCATCAGACAAAATACAACTATGTTTCCCTCAGCAGTTGCTATGGTGAATCAAGATATGGGGACCTCATTGATGCTGACTTTTTAAAATTTTTAGTTTTTTATTTTTGAGTTTTTACACCAGCGTAATACAAAGAAGGAGATGCAAAGAGAGAAAGATTGAAATTTGCCATATTAGAGCTGTAAAGTGAAAGGTTTGGGTCTGAATAGTTTCCAGAGGGAGCGCCCCCATGAGTCACGTTCAGCTGAGACTCCATGAAAAGACTTTTATAAACTCTTTCACTCTTTCTGACACTAAATCAGGCTAAACTTCACGCGTTTCAGGTCAGTAGAGGTTATAAAAAGTATTTCTATTTGCAAAATGCCAAAACAATGAAAGAATTTCCAGAAAATTAGCTTCAAAATCTGAAATGCAGACATTTCATTAGTCCTGAGTGGAATTGCCTTCAAAGCAAATTAAGTCAAAACATTTCTACTTCCACAAACATTTTTAATTTTATCATTTATTATAAAAAAAATCACAATAAATCCATTAATAAAATAAACTCAACATATTTTTGACATTTATCCACTGGTGTTTCCAAGAGGCCAAAAAAAATATATGTATATTTGAAAAATACGATTAATTTCAATTACTTTGCGCTGTTAAATAACACTTCTTGATGTAACTGGTGTCCTATTGCCACCTGTATTATTATGGTTTAACAGCAGTATCTGTGTTTATATGCCTGCAGCGACATGCAGGTACCCATTAGTGTACTAGCTTGAACTGGATTTCCTGCTACATTGCTGCAATATTTGCACACATTGCTCCTTTTTTCATGATCTAATTTAAAAGATGCAGCAAAAACATTCCCAGAGCATGACTCTGCCACCTCCATGCTTTATAACTGAGATTGTGTTGTCGCTTTTAACACTCTCCCATCCTTTTTCCTGCCTAACGTAACGGTAGGGATTACAGCCAAACAGATTAATTTTAGCATCATCTGAAAAACTAAGATGCCTTTTTAATAATTTGCCTCCATTTTGTCCTGTTCCCCTCGACGGTTCCACTGCCTCTGACTTCGGTAAAGACGAATAAATAATAGAATTTTTATCATTTGGTGTTCCTGCTGTCAGACAGTAAACCCAAATTCAACCACTGGGGGGCAGTGTTGCCACAACTTTGACATCCGTGTGGCGCTCTTACCAAACGGGAACAGAACCATTTCCTCCTCTGCTCTCCATTACAGACACATAAATGGTCATCACTTGATTATGTCCTAATTACCATCCTAATGAGTAATTATACACTAATTCTGAGAGGTATCAAAGGCAATGTCATCTGTCCCGCACATGCTGGGAGTTAAAAATCTTTCCCAGCTGCTTTAATTGCGCTTATTATTATAATTACCAGCAAAGCACTCATCCTATAAACGTCTCCAAAACGCAGATCTTGTTCGGCGGCTGGTGAGGTAAATACAGAGAAATATGGAGGAAGTTGTGTCTGCCTGTTCATAAGAACCTTTCGTGTGACTGTGTTGGATCTGAAAGTACATCTACAGAATTATTCTGGGTGAATAAATAAGGCAGAGGTACGACATGAGAGACTGTTTTTAGCTTATTTGCCTTAAGGTGTTAATTCTAAATCTCTCTCTGTGGCTGCGGGGATAACAAAAGAAGAACAACAGAGAACTTGGGTTCATTTTTCCCACACTGAAAAACACCAAATGAATTGTTTCTGGTCCTTCATTTATGTAGAAGAGAGGATACAACAAGCTGTTGAGAACTCAGAGTTCTTGTTGCTTCAGGATGGGTATTAAAATTCTAGGCTTATGCTACTGCAAGACAAATAAAGTTAAGATTAAAAGTTCTACTTTTCTTAAAGGGCAACTAACACCCAAATATATATATCTATATCAGATAAACTGTATAACAGTCTTTAAATGGGTTACCTTTTTGTTTCTGTGCAAATTGTGATATTTTTATGTAAACCTGCAATATTTTGTCTAAAACTGTCTCAGTGCTGCCCTCTTTAGATTAAAGAGTGGCTACTGCAGTCAAATTTTCCTATTGGTTACCGACCACGATCACCAGAAGGGTCCTTTAAATCAGTGGTCTCCAAACCCCGGTCCGTGGACCGATACCGGTCCGTGGACCAATTGGTACCGGGCCGTGCAAGAAATAATAAAATATTTAAGTTTT
>NW_015115240.1:0-452 GCF_001443285.1 Poecilia latipinna | reverse complement strand
GTTTTATGTATTATTTGAGTCTGGAGGATCTTTTATTTTGAAAATTCTTTAACCAGATTCTCTCAGTTACTTGCGTGCCAACATTGAGCCCACAAGCAGCAAAAATGAGTAAGAAACAGATCAGGTGTCTTTGGAAAGTTTCTTTGCGAAGGGGAAAAGGCCCAGAGAAGAGACAGGAGGATGGATTTATCCCAGACAGGTAGGTGAGTCAAACATTACAAGCCGCTCTGCGTAACATGAGGCGACCTGCTGCTAATGAGGCAATGAAGCTTCAAACTGCTTCGCCACGTAGAGATCCAGCAGGCTGTGGATATAAGCAACACTTCGGGTGTCATTGTCTCCATCACTCCCTGATGGGACCGTCTCGGTGCAGAGAAACAAGCTCAGTGCTTCGTTAGTCATTATCGTGAGTTAAAATTTTCACGAAAGTAAAATGCTCGTTTTTGTGGCGC
>NW_015115239.1:64072-79619 GCF_001443285.1 Poecilia latipinna | reverse complement strand
CCGACCACAGAAAGGAACAGCTATGTGGCCCTCGCAGGAAAAAGTTTGGGGACCCCTGCTTTACAGTAAGGAGCTCAGACTTAAAAACAACAATACACCTCCATCTAGGTGATAAACGTAATCTAAAAGCAAGAACTTAAAGAGTTAAGTGGTTGTGCAATCAGCCAAGCTAAGCATCAATAGCGTGCCATTTAGTTTTTTCTAAAAAAAAAATATAGCAGAAACTGGGGAAATACTTTTTTTTTTTTGAAATTTCAACCTTTGTGTTCCTACTGATATTTACACGGGTGAAACCTTGAGTCTAAAACCAAGTAAGGAATCATTTTCCACGTTTTCTTAAAAAAAAAAAAAAAACCTTCAGGCTTAGCTAAATGCAACACTCATCTTGACACAGAAACACTCTGAAAGCCAAACATCCAGCTTGTGAGGTCATAAAAACATTTATTTTTCTCATTCTGACACAGGTCACTGCAGCAGTCATCCTTGTTACTTCAGCTGGGCAGATTTCCAGTCTGGAGCCTGTCTTCTCTCTCCACAGCTGCCGCCACAAGGCTTCATTTCAGCACACATAAATATTAAGAGGCTCTTTGCTTCTAGACATTTATGCAGATGGAAACTGAAGAGGAGAGAATTAACAGTCGTCTTGCATGCAGCACGTCTCGACTGGATGGTCAGCAACGACATTTAGTCTGGAAACAGTTCCTAAAGTTTTCCCTTCATACCAAGTTAGAAAGAAGGAAATCCAGCAAATGCAATTTCATATGAATCTTTATTGTATTTAGAAATCCACACATCAAATCTTTTTTAGTTATTTTTTTTTGTTTGTTTTACCATTTACAACGGAGGAAGGAAAGAGGGACAAGCTAAAATTATGTCATGCCTTTTCCAGCAGGCGCGATGCACTACAGGATGGGCTGAGATGGGAGGGGTGTGGGAGATACATAAAGTGCTTTTGTCAACAGTTTTCTTTCAATAGAAAAAAAAAAGAGGATCAAACAAAAGGTTTGAGGGTGGAGTGAGAGGAAACAAGAGTCCATGGACGTGACGGCACGGGAAGGAGGAGGACAAGAAGAGACGGTGACATGTTGATGAGGAGGAAGACGGTGGCGGGAGGTGTTTTTATCTTCAAAAATAAAAAAAGAGAGTGATTGAATGAAAAAAAATATATATCAAAAAAAAGAAAAAGGAGTTGTCTCAACCCAGAATGAGGCTGGATTTGCCACCGGGAGGGTTCCTCCGGCCGCCCGCGGCAGCGTTGGCGCCTCCCGACGGGGCGGGGGCCTGTGACGTCTCCTTCTGATCGGGCTCCTCCATCTCCCCCTCCACATCTTCAGGGCTCTCTGCAGATACGGCAACGATAAGAAACCACAGGGGGCTAAAGTTTAACCGAATCTGACCACAGACTGCTAATTGGATTACAGCAGAAATAATTTAGAGCAGCGGCTCAAGATGTGCTCCAGACATTCATTCGAAACCACAGCTGGTCTACCACCATTGCTGTATTGTGGCAGAAGGATGTACTGGTTTTGTAATGGGCGGCTGATACGAGTAGATCAGTGCTGACTCACCAGAAGCTGACCTTTAGGGTCAATTCACGGCCCTCAGTGCACATTAAATGTTCAAAAAACAAAAAGGTGTTTACATGAAGCAACAGACAGAAATCTTCTGAAAAACAAAAGGAGCATTGATGGTTGATTTATCTGAAACTGAACAATTCAATCAACAACACAAAACAATAGGTTTAGTTATTTGCGAGGAATCAAACTTATTTTCGTTTAGAGTGCGACTCGGGAGGCCAGCTGGTTGGTCAACAACAGAGCTGACCCAGAAATAAGCATGAATAAGAGTGTTTGTGTGTGAGCAGCTTTGCCTAAGCGTTCATGCAAACCATGTTGAGGTCTTGAGTTCCTTTTTCATCTGAAGTGCTGCTGCTTTTCCACACCAAGCATGGTGTAAAAGTAGAGACACACCTTCCTAAATTAGAATATTATCAAAAAGTTGATGGATTGCAGCAATTAAATTCTAAAAGTGAAACTTATTCTTTAGATTTCTTGACATATTTTAAGCATGTTTTAATCAATTCAAATGGCTTTTAGGGTTGATACAGAAATGCTGTTATGGTCGATACAATTACTGTCTGCAGTTATTCACAGTCTAAACAAAAATGGTTTAGACTGACCAGTATATGGTCACTTCTAAAGTAGTTGAATAATTAGAGATTGTATTCTCTAATTATATTCATGAAAAGTTGAGTGGAAGGATAAAATGTCAAGGGGATGAACAAAGACACCAGAGTCAGCAAAGCAGATTAGCCGACAGGCTGGAGAGCCTCTCTCCACCCAGTTGCTGCACTCTGCTGGTAAGCTAGCTGAAAGAAGGCTAAAGTTAATATTCTCTTGTTTACAAAACAAATGAACAAAAAAACTTCCAACTAAATTGTTGGAAGTATTTCCAGTTTTGAAAGACTACCAGTGAGGAAACTGAAAAAGCTCCATGTCAATGTAATGTTAATCTGAAGCTACGTTAGCGGCCTGTCCTAAGCAACAGACCGCTTGGCTTATCGATATAAATTAAAACTGTATAATACCGTGCACAATAAAAATGCTTAATTCATTTACTACTAAATTTAGCAGGTATTTACTCCCAATTATTTCCTTAAATCTATTAAACAAATCTGATTTCTGGTACAGACGACATTATTGTGCTGACTCCACCTTTAATTTATGCACTACTATGGGTTATGGTTGCTTTTCTGATTGAACTAAAAGCAAGTAGTTTCTGTTTTGCATTTCTGAGCAAGTACATGTGAAATTTCTATTTATGCCATCATACCATGAGAATCCTATAACAGTCCATGCATAGTAAACACTGTTTGTCGTCACTTTTATCGTTCTGAAAAGCAGAACAGGCTCGAGGCCTGACAGGGGAAGGGCAATAGAAGCAGCTGTGACAACTGTATTCGTTCTACGTTAGCGGGCCCTCCGCCACAGACAGTGGGCCTGCACTGCGCGGTGAGTGCGGGCGCAGATGTTCTGATATTTGACCTTTCTAAAAGTGTCTGACTTGTCTGCTCTGAGTCATCGCTTCCTGCTAGCACACGGCTAAACCAACAAAACGGGAGTTGGATTGTGTTCATAATCTGAAATTCGCTGCCAACATAAACGCAGAGGAAATACTTCACATAAAGGCAACAAAGGTAGCTTTAGTTTCAACATTTTCATTCAAACCGGGCTGCAGACCCCTGTTGTTATCGGGAGGAGTCAGCCACTCGGTTCAAAACTCGCACCTGGTGATTAATAAAAGGCTTTTCATGCTAAGTGAAGCCTGCCATCAAAGAACAGCTGCTTGACTCCAGATCGCCGTGCCATCATGACAGGAACAAACCACATCAAAGAAATCATGTGTTGTTGACTCAGAAAGGGAGAAGTTGAATCCTGTTTTTTTTTTTTTTTTTCCCCCTAACAAAGATAAGACAACTCGCCACAAGCTGATATTGAAGGGGCAGGAAGAGTAGAATTACCTGGTGTGTTTTCGTACACCATGGAGCCTTTCACTGAGTAATCCAAGTCATGCCCTGCTATTTAGTCACAGCCATCCTGTGACAGACACTTAAAGGGATTTTTTTTTTTTTTTTGTAAAAACAGCTGAGGAAGTCAGCGTACTTACCATCGTTTGCTTGTTCCTGGCCGTTCTCACCCTAAAATGTCATAAAAAGAAGGGACAATAAAATCAGACTGGTCATCGATACATGACAATATGCTTCGTTTTGTTTTTTTAAACCAATATCAACTGGAAGATGATGGTTTGTGAATTGACTGTGTCGTGGTGTCTGCTCCTAGCTTATTTTGAAATGATTTAATTATATTATAATGATGATATAGCTAAACAGTGGAGCAGTTGGTAGCAATGTTGCCTTGCAGCAATCCCGGCCCAGACTCTTTCTGCATGTTGCCTGGTGGTCCTGCTACTTCCCTAAGTCTCTCTAAATTGTCCCTAGGTGTGAGTGTGTGATTGCATGTTTGTAAGTCTCTATAGCTGTTTCTCTCCAACTTTCATGAGACGTTTAAGCAAAAAAGAAAAAAAGGAAATGCAAATTAGGCATGTTTTCATCTGGTTCGAAGCAAATCGACCAGTAATTTTGTCAGATGTTGACGCCACCAATGACTGTAATAAGATGCAGAGGCTGCAAACTAGCGTGGAGGACAAATCTCAAAACATTAACAGAGTTCATTGCTGCTGTAGTAAAAGTAACAACTCAGGAAGCCACAATACAACAAACAATGAAAACCATGTATTCTTCTACTTTCTCCTGGTTTATCATGCAAAATCTCCATAAACGTTCAAGCTGGTTATAACATGACAAAAACACCTTTGAACACACTGGGTTAAGTTTGGCATATTTACATGACCGACTGATTAATGTGCATTTTCATTTTTAAATAAAATAAGTGTGAAAATATTTCTAGAAACATTAATACTTCTGCAAGACGTTCTGTATTTTGTTGCCCTTCTATTTTAATTTCTTGGAGGGATTTTGTCTCAGTACGTCTTCACTCAGACTGCTCGATTAAGAAATTCTTTCCATGTCTGACAGCGAGGACTCGGTGTGAAAAACCAAACCTCTGCTGGGATTACAAATGTCAGCGCATATTTATCTGAAAACGTGGATTAGTTTCAAAAAGACGAATTAAGCCACCCATTCCGACTACATTTTCCACTGAAATACATTTTCATCTGTGATCCCCGGGCCCAAATAGGCTCCCGCTCTGTTGTGGAAACAGAGAATAATCGCTGGAAACGACGGGTACCTCTCGTCTCTGGTTCCAGATCATGGCGGCTCCGGAGTTGTGGATGGTGGTCAGCTCCGGCTGGGGGTTCTTGGGGAAGAGGAGAGGCTGCTGGACTCTTCTCAGGGGGGCCGAGGGCTCCCCGCACAGGGTTCCTGTGGGAGCCCCAGCTGGATGTTGAAAGAAGAAAAAAAAAAACAACACGACTTAAAACTGTGTGGGAAACGTCCAGATTAGCGCTTCTGCTGAAGCTAGACAGGAAACACGAATACGGCTTTAAAGCAGCAGATTCATACCATATGCGACTAATCCAATTATCAACAAAGCCAAACTAGGACTAGACATGTCCAGCTCACGAGGCTACACGTCCCTCAGCAAGTCTCATCAACTCAGCTTTGACGGGGGAAAAACATCAGCTTTACAAGAGCATCTGACTGAAATACCTCACGCTGGAAATCGCTGGGAAACATCACCAAATCTGAAACGCAGTGGAAGGCGTCCAGACAGACAACCCGAGCGCCAAGACCCACATAACCTCGTGTGGTGCCTGCAGAGGAGGGCGTTAAAACCCCCGTGTTGGCCCGACGTGGAGCGACAGGCGGTGCTACCCGAGGCCACATAAGGCCACCACTATCATCCAGAGGGCCGGGGCGGGGACAAGCTGTCTTTGTGACGCCGGGAAAACGTCGGCTGCCGGAGAGCCAGACAAGAGGCCGCTGCTGCTGTTGTTAATGGAGTAAAGTGCATCATCACAAAGAGTATATACCCCGACAAGGGGCTCGTTCATAACTCAATATTTCTGAGCCCGATCAGTTTACTGCCCGTTGGGCAACAAACGTGAAGCATGAGAGGATTAAACTGAAGAGATTGATGGATCATACGAAACAGAGCATCCTACTTAACTTTATGGATCTCATGGGTCCGAGGCATAAACGCATGAAAGCATGGAAACAGGAAAAGCAATTGTGTGGTTGCTGCTCGTCTTTGCTTCCCCTCTTATTAAGAGTGCGCTCGTCATGTGGGCAGAAGCTGAGGGCTCTTAGACATACCAACCGGCTCTGGAGTTATAAAACGCTGAAATACTAACCATTACCGTGCCGAACACGAAGAGTCGCTTAGGTAGAAGTGAACCGTCAAACCTATGCAACTCTCATTAAATGACTTCCTCTTCCTTCTTTCCCTTCATCGTCAATCAATTTAAAAGACACAGGAAGTTATGGGAAATTAATTACCGATTATAAGTGCTGGGATAAGCGACACTCCTGCTCCAAAACTTGCATTTAATCAATAAACCAATAGAAAGTTTCTTGTGGAGTATTTTAAAAACAAACTGGATGATTTTCTTTTTTTTTCTCTCCCTCGTTGTTGGAAAAGACTGGAGCACTTCTGCAGCTTCTTCCTGACTGGCTGTAACATGGCTCCAGATGGCGGAGACATATCCAGGCCTTATAAAACGCACATTTGATTATTTACCATGGAATCCGCACAGCGCTGCACGCCAGATAAACGAGCGTTCACACAGAAGCCTCGCAGACTGAGAACGGTGCTTGTAAACCGAGCAATAAGTTACCATAACCCCCGAATAAAATCAACATCCTCCTCCTCCTCTCCTTCCAGTTGTGTGCACTAAAGTGGGGCAAGTCTGAGGAGCTCTTCTAAACTTGACACGGCCCCAAGTGAAACAATGCAGGCAGGAAAAGGCTTTACTGTAATCAGCTGCAAGCTGTCGAAGACGAAAAGGAGCGATTTTAGGTCAGATTCTTGTTTGTGCCCGGAAAATTCTGGAAATTTCACTTTTGTCAAGACTGAAATTTTCTCTCTCTCTCTATCAAACAACTATCATCTGGCAAAAAGCAAAGGAAACCATCACATGCTGAACAGTGAATAATGACGGAAACTTTCCAGGCTTTCAAACCACTCTCGAAGGCATAAACGTCAGATCACATTTAAGCCTCCGTGGCTGAAAGTTTGCAGTGACCTTGAGCGCAGCCCTTTGCTGCCTTATTATCCTCTGCTGCATTCACTTCCCCTCTCCATGTGGAAGGCCATGCTTTTCACCAAGTGATACAGTTTTCCTGTCTTTCCACTGCGGGCTCTGATCTACAGCCTTTATTTAACAAAGCCTAGCTTCAAATTACCCTGGTGCCAGCACTCCAGGGCCCTTTGGCTGCAACAAATGTGGGAAACTCCCTCTGATGAGCAAAATGAGCCTTCAGTCTGCGTCTTACAGTACCCAGCAAAACTGGACTTTTTTTTTTTCTTACTTTTCTGTCACATTGCAGCCAAAACTTGATGCATTTTACTCGAATTTTATGGGATAGACCAACACAAAGAAGTGTACAACAAGAAATAGGAAGGGAAATAATACCAATTTTTATTATTATTATTATTATTATTATTACAAAATAAAAATCTGGTACATTAATATTCAGATCATTTTACTCTACTGCCCCAAAATAAAGTCTGGCAACTTTTAGAAGTCACTGGATAAACAAACAGACTTAAACTGTCCACCATTCAATCTCTGTATGATTTGTTTAACAGTCTTTCAGGTTTGCTAGAGAACAGTCAACAAACAGCTTCATAGAAACTGAAGAGCACAGCTTACAGGTCAGGGAGAAAGCTGTTAGGTTATAGCAGCTGATCTTTGAACATCTCAAAGAACTGTTCAAACAATCGCCACACACACAAAAAAACACGGAACAAACAAAGTTACACAAGATCATCTTAAGCCAACATCCCAGGCTACGAGCGCAAATATTTAGAATAACCAAGAGAAGCATGGTAACTGTGGTGGAGCTGCAAAGCTCAAGTGAAAGAACCAATAGACATGAGAGCCATTAGTCCGATGTTGCACAAATGTTGCCTTTGTTTAAGAGTGGCAAGAGAAGAGAGACATAAGAAGATCTGTTTCAAATTTGCCACAAGCTGTGTAAGAGACACTGCATAGGTGAGAGACCAAAACTGACCGTTTTGCACAAACATGCAAAATGTTGAAGTGGTAAAACTAACAACAGATCACCCTGAACACATCATTACTACAGCGAAACATGGTGGTGGAGAGGTCATGCTGTGGGGATGCTTTTCTTCAACAGGTACAGGGAAGCAAGTCAAAGGTAGAGGAGAAGACAGTTGGAGTTATGGGGTAATGCGTTCAAGGCAACAAGCGACTTCAGATTTACCTTCCAGGAGGAAAACGATTCACGACGAAACGAGTCAAAACGTTGAAGTCTAGACTTAATTGATATTCACAAACTCTGTTCATCCAATCTCCCTGAGTTTGTTTTGCTAAGAAGAATGTGTAAATATTTGAGTCTCTACATGTAAAGTCAGTAAAGACTTGCCAAATATTTATCTGCAGCTGTTGGTCGTTCTGCTAAAACAAAAATTGACTCAAAGTGTCTGAAAACATACACAACACACTTTTCATATTTTATTTGTGCACACACTTTGGTGCCAGTTGTTTCCACTTCACAGTAATGCACTACTTTGTGTTGATCTATTGTGCCAAATCCACTGTGGTTTGTGGTTATAATTTGACACAAAATATTAATTTCAAGGGCTATGAACACTTTTGTAAGACACTGCATTTGCGCCCACATCTTTGTTTAAGATGCATGCAAAACCACAGCGATGATCAATCAACTTACTTGGTGGATTGTTCCTTCGATGAGCATGGGGGTCATCGGGTTCTGCAAAGATGCTAGAGGCCATCTTGTTCTTGCGTTGGGGGGTTGAGTTTTCATCTGTGCCAAGAGAGAAGTTGGACTCCCCACCAGGCGGCCGTAGTACCCTTGGGAATTAAAGACAGACTGTAATAATAGTCTGACAGAAGGCCGCAACATCTCAAACAAAACCCAGCTGTTCAAAAATCAATGACTCAATAAACAAATAATGCATGAGGATGCCCAGCCTCCCTGCCCCCCCGCGTACCTTTTCATAAAAATACCAAACACAGAGAGCAACCAATGAGTTTAAGCCGCGGCTGTCAGCCGCTCAGTCAGTCAGTCACAATCTCTGCCCTGCAGCTGACTCCACTTGCCTTTAATCGCAGACTTAGCAAGCTAGCTGCAGCCTCATCTTAGTACGGATTCCTTTGCACTGACACAAAATGTGTAGGAGCTCGTCGTTATTAATAAGAGACTTACTCAAATTTTGTGTTTCCGTTGGCTCAAAACCCAACAACAAGAGGCAATAAGTTGAAGGTTGAGAAATTATCGGTGATCTATGAGATCGATACATGAGAAAAAGCAAAGGTCACTTTTCAGAGACGCCTTCAAAGTTCAGCGTGACAGTTGGGGTGGATGACAGATACCAATCTGCTTGCACAGCCCATGTCGGACCCCTCCCTCTTTTTTTTTTTTTTTCTCCAGCAAACTCTCCTCTCCTTAAAGTCCCTGAAGCCACCAGCTGACACACAGAGCAGCTGTCCAAAAGGCCAAGCAGGCAGATGGGAGCCCAACAAACACCTCACCTCCTCAAACCATACAAAGGAAATCAACTAGAGTCATGGCTGCACGCCGCTCCTCACTGAATTTTTCCCCCCCTTTTTTTTTTTCATCCCTCACACACGGCTGTGACAATAATGCCTAAACCAGACTTTACCTCCAGGCCAAAAGAGGATGAGCTCATGGTTTCCACATGGATTGTGATGAGAGGGGGGGGGGAAAGCTGTTAGCAGCATGGCAGATGACCCCACCCTAGACCCAAACTGCAAATAATATCAATAAAATAATCAACTGCTTGGGAGCAAAAGGGCAATTTCGTGAGCAAATGCATGAACTCCACAGCTAAAGATGGTATGTCTGATAAGGTAGGGGTAGGAGGGTCTTTGATGGCCTACAAAGATTAGATCTCTCCTCTTTGTTAAACTCACTGCACTGTGGATCTTTCTTTGGACACACAGCCACAGAAATGACCAGCAGATTGTGTAAAAAAACAAAAAAGGGCTTTAGAGACCAAAAGCAAAGAGCTAAGATAAGATTTACAGGCTTAGTTAGCCCCCACCCAAGTCCCTGCATCACCCAAAAGCAGCTTGCAGTCTCAGAGCCCACCCCAGACAAGTATACTCCCAAACAATATTGACAAAATTAAGATAAACAGATAAATATATGCACCGTGGAGCCATAGAAAAGTAAAGAAAGGTAGCAACTCTTTTTACTGCAAAGGGGGAGGAATGCATCCAGACATGCATCACTTACAGGAAAGGAATGACTGCATGCTTTAAGGATGAGGCGTTTCTTTTCTAAAAAGAAAACTTTACTTTTTTCCACAAAAAAACACATTCATAAACAAAGATTTAAAAAAAATAAATAGCCATCAAGAATAGATTATGTATTTTCTTTCACTTAGATCACATCAAAGACAAAAGGTATGCAGACAACAAGTCTAGTCAGTCACATGCTCCTACTTTAGCAGTCAAAATACACTATTAAGAATGTGAAAAAAAATACAGAAGGCAAAAAAACACACTTTAGTTTCAAACAGCAACACATTTAGGAATTAGAGAAATTTTTAGCTGAAACTTCAAAACACAAACAGATTTTATTAAGGTTTGTCCACTTCTTCAAACGAAAGAGGAAAAAAAAAATCTCGCTTTTCTTTCCGTTTTTCGTCCAGCTCTCGTGCCCAAAGCCTACACAGCAGGCTAACCAAACTAACTTATGGTGGCTAAAGGGTATGGTGCTTCTGCGACCCAATAAGATTAACTCATTTAGCAAGTCTATGTGACAGTTTAGCTCAATCCAGTTATATCCTTCACCACCACCATTAGCGGGCTGCCTTTAAACGAAGCCAGAAAAGAGGCGTCTGCTAGCCGAACGGTTTCTCCCCACATCCCACTCCTTTTGTTCCTCCATGGAAGATATTCAACTGCCCCGTTTTTGTTTTATGTCATTTTTCTTTTTACCTGGAACTGCTTTTAGAACCGGGGTCTAACCCTTGAAACGTGGTGGTCGTCGTCATCTTCGAAGAGCTGCTTCAATGTCTTGGCGGGTTATAAGCAGCAGTCAAACTAATAAAAAAAAAAAAAGAAATCCTCCTCGTTGCCCGCAGAGAAGCGACGGGATGTAGACTCCACCCGAGACTGAAAAAACATACGAAGAGCAGATCCGCTGCTTCTGCGGTGCCAGGCGTTTAGAACCAGCCCACCAGTCAAATCACGCGCTCTGATTGGATGTGAAAGCGCAGTACTTCACTCTCATTGGATACGAGGTGCAACGGTCAAACCCCTTGATGGTGGCAAGCGTCAGTGACCAGGCAGCCCACATCCCTGAGGCCATATTCTTTGTCCATGTTTCTCAAACTCTGGTACAAGTGCCTGATGGTGGTACTTGGGCTGTCTATAGTAGAGTGTATGAGTGAGTATTTATACTATTAGTAATTCTTTGCAAAGCAAATACTGCTGAGTTGACCACTTGAAACTTTGAAAAACTTTATTTTGGAAAGTTTAAATCTATGCAGTTCAATGGATTGTCAAAAATGATCTACGTTGGACTCCAAATTGTGCCCCAAAAGAGAACAGGGTTCTTGAAATTAAATGTGGATGTGATGAAAGAACACACAATGCATATAGGGGCTGTGGCCCTCCTATGACCCTACAGTAACCATTGTGCCATGTCAATGTCCTTGCAGAATATGATACATTTGAATGTACTTCCATGAGGTTGTTTAAGTCAAGAATATACTAATATATGCATTTCCCTCAACCTTAACTCCAAGGGCAACCATAAATATATTTAACTCCAAGTTTGTCTTGTTTAATCCCATAAATTGCTTTTAATTTCTATTAATATCCACAAGTCTCTAGTTTTGAAAATGTCTAGTTTTCCAACCCTCAATAGTCACAACATAACCATGAGCAACACAAACTAAAATCAGTAATGTCAGGAAAATGTATCTTCAAATCACTGTTACAACTTCATAGCTAAATGAGTTAATACTGGCCTGTTTGTGCTAAAATAGTCATAAGTGCAACTAAACCTTATTTTGCCACAGCTATCACTAAGATTTATGAGCAAGGCAGTCATCCTGGATTTTGATGCCATAGTTAGTGGGAAAACTTCAAAACTTACACTATTCAATAAATTATTTTCAAAGTTTGGTTTTCTTTTAACAAAACTCTTTAAAAAAATAAAATGTAGTTGTACAATTGTAAGTCCGAGTAGCAAAGTCCAATTCGGGTCTGGACTTCAAAATGTAATATGGCTGCATTGCACATAAAATGTAGATAGCTTCAGTAATAAATGTGTGTTTGCTCTTCCAACGTTTTGTAGCTCATGGAATCTTTCACTAACTCATTAATATTCAAGCCAAGAATGGCCCTACTGTGTATAAAAATACAAATGATACATTTCCAATTAAATGTCAATATAAACAGACAAGTAGTCACTTGTTCTGGTTTGTGCTTCACTTTGGTCCACTTGAGGCCACAATAGCTCTTGAAACTGCACTTCTGAATAAACAAAGGTCATTTTCTTCTTGGAACTAGTGATGCAGTTAATTTGTTTGCATCTACCTCGCCGATAACTTGGGCAAAAGTACCAATAGAAGGATCCAGTGGTACTTGTAACACAATTCGCAAACCATGGAGTCACTCAAATAAAGATTTTAAACTGCAATGCAAATAATACAATTCACTGCAATAACAGAGTAAATAAAAACATTAATTAAATTCAGGAAAGAAATTTCATTCTTAGATTTTAAAATGTATTCAAATGAGTAAAGAAAAAAAAGACAATAACTTTATTTTAACAGGCATTTTAATAAACAATACAGATGTATATTTAACTGAAACATCCCTTCAGCCTTCCCAAAGTTTGAAGTGGTGAAATGAAATGAGTATTCTTAACATCCAGTTCAATATAAAAAGTATATAATATTTTTTTTTTTTATATCTGATTATAGAGTTAAACAGCAACCAAGTCATTTTCCCAAAGTGGGTGCACTGCTCACCAAGTGACAGTCGGTCCCAAAGCTGAATAGCTTAAGAACAGATGTGCTAGACAATTACCAAGCCTAGCACAACAGTATTTAATCAGCTCAGATGATTTTCATTTTTACCTGCCCTGAATATCTTTCTGAGTGTACGCAGAACAAACCCTTCAAACTGGGATGGAATCTCCGACAAATTTACCACAATACAGCATGAAGTAAAAAAAAAAAAAAAAAAAAAAAAAAAAGACAATGTTTTCAGGGTGTAATTTATGTACAAAGACAAAAAAAACAGTAACAGGGGGGACATGGATAGAAATTCTTTACAGCAGTTTTGTGAAGCAGAGAAATTAAAACCTCTTCTGCAAGAATTAAGTTGAGACTGTTAGACGAGTTGCAAAGAGCCAGCCGCTGGGTGTGAACGGGCCAGGGAAGTCGGTCATGTCGGAAGCGAAAAGGTGGCAGCTGTGGTTGGTTAGATCAGACCTCCCGTCTGTTGCTGGAACACGTCGATCGTATCCTCATCTTCCATTTCCAACTGCGAAGAAAAGCATTTAAACGCGAGTCACATGAATTTCACATTACAGGGACGTAAAACCTCTATTTTGTTAGGATGTTATGCAACGGGTAAACACTAAGCAGAGGTCTTAGCACTGATTTTTAATTGGATTTGGGTCTGGACTCTGACTAGGTGATAACATGAGGATATTTTGATCTAAAATATTCTATAGTAGCTCTGGATTGTATTAGTCATTTTCTAGCTGGAAAGTCAAGAATCTGGTTCCCATATTCTTGAAAACATTTTTGCACAAATACGTAAGGACAAGTAGTGGATTATTCTCTTTAACTCCTTCAGGGTTATTATAGGTTTGTTTTATGCTTCTTTAATTAGTTCTCCCCTTGCTCAGCCTATAAATTTCAGTGGGCAGCCAGATTTGCACTTGTGCCATGTTGTTTTCAATTACAGATGATGAATTAAACAGTGCTCTGGGATATTGTTTAATCACCTAAACCTGCTTTCTCTCTAAGCTCTCTCCCGGTTCTTGGTCTTCGTAATGCTGGTTATTCTCCAATCTTTTCTAACAAACCTTTGAGACCATCACAAAATATCTGGATCTATACTGAAAATAAAATTACACTCTTAATACCTTTGAAGACCACTGGTTGCACTAGACTCAGTAGAGGGTTACCAAAGTAAAGGGGGCTGAATTAAAAAAGAGGTATCCTTTTTATTCTACTTCACAACTGTGTTGTAGTCTGTGTTGATTTATCACACACAATCTAAACAGAACATATGATGTTTGGGAATACTGTGGTGACAAGATGTAAAAAGCTTCAAGTGACTTCAAAGGCACCGTGTATAAACCGTGCTAAGGCACAGGACATGAGAGCAAAAGCCAAATGTCAAAAGGTTGGCCTCAGGATGACCCTTTGCCCTACACAACATCAATTATTTAGTCTGCAGACATCAAACAGCAATGCTGGCCACTGAACCAGCAAGCCGCATTGGCCTTTTGTGACAACACCACGCAATGACAGACTTGCCTCGCTTTGCAAAACTATACGATAATGATTTATGACGACCTCAACCACAAGCTGCCTTGAGTGTAAGTGGCATCTGTCTGCAGAGACATGTTCAACATAACAGACCAACAGAGTGAGTTTGGTGCATTCCCATTGCCTGAGGCGTTAAGGCTCATCATGTCAACCTCATGACCTGAACAAAGAGAGAATGGAGGGCAGGTTGCAACCCAAATGCATGTCTAGCAATTAGATTTATGAAGATTTATTTATCGTTTAGTTTTTTGTGTGTGTGTGTGTGTTTGGGTTACTTTAATCCTACGATAGAAATCAAGAGTAAAATAATATATTCTTATTAGGAAATGTAGCAAGAAATATTTGGTCTTTATTCCCCACAACATGCCAGAGCAGAGAAGTGTTGATTTTTTTTCATTCTTCAAAGTGTGATAACTTGTATAACAGGGCAATAAGACTCCCTTCAAGCTTTCTTTCTTTATTCAATAAATGCTCCAGATAATTGAGTTATTCTGGTTGTCATTCAGACTTACCTGTGCTGGTGTGTCTGTCTCATTTATTGGCTGTCCGTCAAATCTGAACCTGATTTGCCTCATCGACAGTCCCTGGGAAGGCATAAAAAACTTGTTCACATTGCGATTCCTCATTAGCAGATCCTGCTTAAGTTGCATCCTATATACATACAATAGCTTAAGCTGGCGTAAAAGCAGACAGTAATCAAAGACCTTTAAAGGGCAGAAAGATATTTTACTACGATAAACACACCACAATGTAATAATTGTGCTGCTTGTGAGTGGGGTTTGCGACAAACAACACATTTGCATGATTTGGCTCCACATTCCCAAAGATTTCATAGCTACACAGTAACAACCATAGAAAACACTGCCTCCACCGTCTCTGTGGAGGCAAAACGACTCAAAGCTCTGCAGAGCAGAACAATTCATATCAGCTCACCAAGCACAATACAAGTCTGTGAAACAATAGTAATGGGAGGTAGCAGTTAAAAATTCCCATTTGCACACATTTAAGATAGTTAACCTGGTTCAGTGACAAAAGGATTCTTTATGGTCTTTTATTCAAAAATGTTTATACTTTATTGCAAGAAAGACAACTCCCTTCCCCTTATGTTAACCGCCCTCTTTGATGCTTTGAAATGTTTGTGTCAAGTTTTAGGCATGAAAACTGCAGCTGAAACAAGTTCCTTTATTCATTAGGCTCAAATTAATAATTTGAGCCTAATTCACATCATAATTAGTGATATGAAAACAAACAGTGGGCAGGTTTGGATTAGG
>NW_015115239.1:57689-60212 GCF_001443285.1 Poecilia latipinna | reverse complement strand
TGTGACAACTCACTGGGTAGCAGGGCAGATAAAAATGTAACTGCTGTAGGGTTACATTTTTACTTGGCACCTTGCTTGCAGTCAAGGAAACTCTTAACTCTTCACCACTCTGCTATATTTTGAACAATTTCATGCACCGTACTGTGCGAGTATAGTCTGGGGATGACCTCTTCCTTTTCCAACATGGGTGAAATGCAGTGGATAAAGAAAGGTCCATAAAGATATAGAGGAGGAAGTTTGGTGTGGAGGAAACTTGACTGGCCTCCACAGAGTTCTGGCTTCACCTCAACAGAACACCTTCGGATTGAATTTATGTGAAGAACGTGAGCCAAGCTTTTTCTGTCCAACATCAGTGCCTGACCTCAAAAATGAATAAAAAAGAATGGTAAAAGGTTCTTTTTTATGGAAAGCCTTTGCAGAAGAGTTGCAGTTGTTATAGCTGCAAAGGTCAACCAACGTCATTTTAACCTCATGAATTAAAAATCTGACATTGACTTTATAATGGTAAAATAATCCTGGACTAAAATGGTGACAAAAGGATTAATAAAAACAAATCTACTCAGACTTGAGATTTAAAACTGAGCTGGATGACAAAAATGTCTTTCAAATATTGACAGACAAGACTAGGTTGACATTGGGTCTTAATATTTCAAAAATATCAAGAGGCAGGTCAGATGTTAGATTGCACCTTTTCAGGTCTGCATAAGGAGAGACATACAGGATGAGACTAATGGTTTACCATTTATATAAAAAATATGGGTCAATTTTATGGCTTTAATTTTCTGTATTTGAGTCAAAGTAAGCTCAAATCAGATATGACCATATTTTGCTATAAGATGGCCTTCAAATCTTAATGGTTCCTCATTCTAACTTAAGTCAGTTAAAGTCAATGGAAACCTTCATTCCCAGTTTTTATTGATATATTTTGACATGATTTTTGTGACAAAAATGAACATTTCAAATTAGATCCTTTACCTCATGATGAATAAGTGCCTTGTGTGTTGTGCAAAGATTAAAAATCATAGCAAAACTGTTTAGTTTCTGAAACAAGTTTGGCAAGCGCATATATTTGTGGTGGTGTTCTAAAACAGAAACAAGTCCCTATGTTTATTCTTCAACTTAGAGATGTGGTTTCTGTGAAACCCTGCACAACACTTATAACCTGATGATCCTGGCTGACAGTCAGACAGACGATAATCACTTTACTGTGCCAACATTTCTCCATTGTGATTTCATTCATGACAAATCCTTTAATATACCGGAAAAAGTCCAGGTGCAGTTAAATAAATCAATAGCAACTCACAGGCTTCAGCACTGACACAACAAACCACAATACTTCTATGAATCTTTGTTAATGTTGACAAAAATGACATCCAGTAGATTGATATTCTATCTCTAGATGCGGCTAGCAGATGATAACCCCCAGTATTAAATATACATGTATGTAATACGACAGATCTGTATCTGGGTAAAAATGTAAACAATCGTATGATTTCATGTTTTTGGTTGAGAATGGCTGGTAATAAAAAAGCAACTGCACAATTTGTTGCATCTGAGAGGCTACTCGCCCACCTGTCTCTCACAGTAAGCCTTCATGAGTTTGATGAGCGGTGTGTGTCTTTTGATCTTGAATTGGACGACAGATCCATCCTGTCCAGCTACTTTCAGGTTTATGTGTTCGTTGTTTTCTGTCTTGACACCCTCCTGCGTAAAAGGGCAGACAGAAACAGAGGTGAGACATGGGTATTAAGAGGCATTGTTAGTAAAAGTTGTGCATTACGGTTTAATAAGACAGAGCAGGTGCATCATTAACCTCCCACTCAGGTTTGCAGTGGGAAGGTTAATGATGCAAGGTTTTAAATATTAGTATTTAAATAGATCTCTAGGAGTATATTTTTTCAGCTCTTTCTGAGTTGAAATGTTTTAAAACCATCTTTTGATGCAGTTACAAGTCTTTTGGGGTATGGACTTCCCAGCTTTACACTTCAGAGACTAAATATTTGCTTTTCTTAGCAAAATAGCTCAAGGTCTATAAGTATGGATGGAGAGCATCTGTTTACATCAGCTTTCAACTGAGATTCTCTTATATTTAATATAAGATAATTTGAGATATATTAGGATCTGACTGGGTCAGTCTAATATATCAAAATGCTTTGCTAAACCATTCTATTTTAATTTTAGCTGTTTGGTCTTGTTGGACTAGGGATTATGCTTTAAAACCTAATCTTGCTTTACACACCTCCACAATCCTAATTCGAAAATGACTTGTGCGTCTTCTGGTCTTTTCTAAAGCTACACAATATATAAAATTGCAAATATTAACATATTTGTGTTTGCAGTATGGGAACTACACAAGACTGTGTAGATGCAACATTTGGTAGCATATATCATAACATTTCAGATCTAAAGCATTAGGTCCAATACAGGGTTTCCCCCAGAAAACTTGCTAAGCCCAGTGGTCGGGGCGTCGAGGCGGTCCACCGTGTTTTTGTATTAACTAGAGGTGTGCCGATCGATCGGTCA